>NW_009621509.1:0-20809 GCF_000690535.1 Cariama cristata | reverse complement strand
CAGCAGGAAGGCATCAGTTGTGAAAGACGCAGAGTGATAAAGCACCTCCATGTATCCCAGAGCAGCCTCCTCACACGTGCCCCCGCTCCGACCTTTTGGGATGAGCAGAGGGGACAAGGAGGAGCTCCGTCTCCCCAGCACGGCCTGGCCTTGCCACCATGCTGCCAGCGCTGGGCACTTGGCACCTTCACCCCGGGGGTTCCTCAAGGCAGCAAAAAGGAGGTCCTGACACCGGGATGTGGGAAGCTTGCAAGGGATCCTGTGGACATTGGTCTTCAGTGGAGAAATTTTCAGTTAGTAGTATTATTTTAAGGAGAAAACTCTTCTCAACAGAGTCCCACCTTTTTGTGAACTGAAAAATCTTTAGTCTTGTTTCTTCATTTTCTGAGTGTGAAAATTCTCTGCAAGAATCATTTGTGGAAATCACTGGTGTTTCTGTGATTCTGGCTGCTTTTATCTGCTTGTCCATGGAGGAAGAAGAAACAGAAGGACAACTTCCAGAAAGACAGCTTCCCTTCTGGTGAGCACAGGAGCTTCTTTTTGCTTTCAACGTCCCAAAACAGGCTCTGCACTTCTGACTGTAGAAGATGCTATGTTTGCATGCTGGTTTGGACCCTGCTCTTCAGGAGAAGCTGAAGTACCATGGTAAAGGCAATTCAGTGCACACAGGTATCAACCGCATGCCAGCAGGATGCACACAGCCAAATGGACTCTCTTTTGTAGACAAGCCTCCTGTTGCACCAGGGTGAATAATACAAAAGTCATCCTAATTTCTTGACTTTTCAGCTGAGCATTTCAAAGAAAATTTCACATCTGGATGAATAAAATTGCAAGCATTGTCTCCCACTTCACAGCCAAGAATCTGAAGCTGAAGATGACAAACCCAAACCACACGGAAGACTAAAGCCTGGCTCTTCCCATCCCTATGCTAACCATGGAGCTGGCAACAGCCAGCCCGAGAGCACAGCTCTGATAGGAAATTCAAAGTCATAGTAGCTCACTAACAGCAGGCAGAGACCTAGTCTTCTGGGTGTGAAAATATGAGTAATAGATATCAATAGATCAAGGCTCTGAGAATAGTCAGGGAAAACAAGTGAGAAACATTTTGCAGAATCTCATTGGTTAAAGTGAAATCTCATTTAAAATAGTCAATAGCAGTAGTTCTGCCATTACCATTTCATTTTAGTCACATCAAAATGTTTCAGTTTGGTAAGAAAAAGCAGCTTTATTTTAATAGTCTCAGTTGGATTAGTTCTGATTTATGTTACACATCAATCTTAGAATAGGTACTATTTTTTTTTTCCCCCAGGAAGAACTGTGGTTTTCAGTATGTTAGGAGAAATGTCATTTTCTGACCCAGGACACTGCAAGCTCCTGCTTTGTCCAGGGAGGAGACAGGACCACATTTACACTGGTAATTACAGACCCGTGACCATCCCACCCGGGGCTGGAGCAGGGTTTTGCAGAATGTGCTGATGGATTTGGTAGACATATCCCCACATGCTGTGCAAACCGCTGCGGAGAGCAAACCCAGGGAACAACCATGATGGAGTGACTGCCTGTTTTCTGAGAACTCCACATAAATCTCTGCAGCCTCTGTAACCACTGACCTAGATGGTGCCCAGCTCTAATTAAGGCTTTGAAAGACTTTTGGGGGCATACACTGGGATGTTCCTTAATGGTTCCTGCAGTGAAACCCCAGCTTCTGTCTTGCCAACCTCTCACACTCAACTGCTCGCTGAAGTCAGTAGGGATTTAGCGTGCAGAGGTCTTGTAAGGTCAAGACTAATATGGATTTTGATCCATCCTGGTCCCAGTTCTCAGGATGGAGGAGTCCAGTGTCCCTATAAAGGCACTAGCTCACTGTCTGGACTGTTGAAGATACATGTATGAGGTGGCACTTTACCTCAAGATGTTCATAGAGGTGTCCACAGTGATATGTTGCTGACTCTTTTATGGGACATAATCATATTGCACTGTTGTGCAGTTTTAACTGATGGTAATAAAACTTGATGTTTGGGAGGACAAACAATTTCACAGCAGCCTGTGAGAAACAAATTTTAGAATGACACAGATTTTACCAAAAGACTTGTTCTTGCTAAGTCTTGCAGAGATAAATGAATGGTTATAAAGGCTCTGAACTGGTACGTACTGTTTAATTTTAAAAAGGGAAACGATCATAAACTATGTTTTAAAACTTATCAGTTCAACAGCATCCTTGGTGCAAAATGCCATGTTATATTCATTAGCAGGTAGTTTCCTGGATCAGTCATCCAGGGACTGGGCATTTGATGCAAATCTTTAACTGTAACATACTGTCTCTTAAACTTCTTCCTCATGTGTATCAAGCTTGAAAACACAGCTAATAAAGGCCAGATGGCTGCAGGCTCCTTCTCACACCCATAATATTGATGGGAACATTCTGGAGGGAGTAGATTCTGCTTGAGTCTTTGCCTTGTGCATGACATGATGATAACCACATTTCAGCCTTTGCACTGGTTGGTCCTAACTCGATTCAAATGTTTCCTGGATTTCTAGCAAATGAATGAAGTGCAGCTCAAAAGAAAATGTATCCAGCCCTTATTAGAAAAGGTTGTACTCATCACAAGTCATCTAAATACCTCATTTCTGACAGTGGGGAAATCCTTTTATTACTGAGTTTGTTTGGAAAGATTTTGAACAGTTCATTATAAAATTGCATTCATCTCTACCAGAACATACAGAAATCAGCCGAAGTCCAAAGTCTGGCCCCACTCAAGTCCATGGGATTTAGCATAAAAGGGCAGAACTACTGGGCAGAATACTTTGATCTGGCATAAAGCAGTACATCTTATCTGCTAATGCAACCCACTGAAGTGTGCTCTCCAGCACTGCAAAGGCCTTGCAGTTAGGTTCTGTCTGACTACACTAATTAAGAAGACTAATTAATGCCAAAATATAATTCTCTGGAATGCTGCAGATATCACAGATATTGCACGATTGCACAGGATGTTGCACAGGATTAGATACTGTCTCTGTTGGTAAATTCCTCATGGTTAGTCATCTCATCTTTTATATTTAGCATCTAATAAGGAGCTGCCTTCATTCTGAAGCCAGCTCTATTTAAAACTGCAAGGAAAAAGTAATTAAATCTGACAGGAGTCACTTTTGTGACATAAACTGCAGGCTATCTCATGACACGGAGACCTGGTCATATTTTTGTTATGAGCAGCTGATTTACTTTCACCAAGTATCTCTACTAGAATCAGAGTTTTCCTGAATTCTGTATTTCTCTGGCTAAACGAGACCCGCTGCCTGTCTCCGGCTTTGTGCTCTACAGCACTGCTGGCTGCACACCCTGTATATGTTGACATGTAATGGTTTGAACATTTGACATTTATATGTAGCTGGCATTCGTTTTGTTGCCTTGCAACCATCTGGTTCCAGAAGAAACTCGTAAATTGTTCTTGAACCATGCAACCACCAGATAGCAAACAGATAGAGCTGTAGGACTCCGACAGCACATTTATTACACTCCTGTGATAGCTGACACAAATACCGCACTGCACTGTCTTCTCCTATCTCTGTCATACAGACCAGCGAGGGCTGCATTTTAAAAAGGGGATTTGATTCTTCACAGCAGTGGGAGCTTACAGTTTGCACTGACTTTGGCACATCTGTTTAGGCTCTCTGTTAGCCTGTGAAAGCTCTGCATGAACCAGCATGTTCAAGTGGGTTCCTGCATCTGGCATATGGTAACGAGCCACCTTGCCAACCCGAGCTAGAGGGGACAACTCCAAAGCCCAGATTTTGACCTGCATTTTTCCAAACTTTGTAAATACCAGAGGGCAGATTTCAAGTCAGAGCCTTTCACACTTGTGCCTGAAAAGAAAATTAAAACTTTACAGCTCATGCTGACTCTGCTGGTGTTGGCACAGGTAAGGAAAGGGGACTGGCAGTGACATACCATCATCCTCCAGCTCCATCACCCAGGAGCGAAGCAGGGGGGGAGCAAGCTAGCATGCTCAGAGGTCTCTACTGGACAGATAAAATTTTGTCCAGAATATTCTTGCCACAAAAGCTATATTCTTTATTGTCAAGTGTTTTGCTCAGTAGATTAACGGATACATGAATGGAAAGTTTCTAGGAAGAAAGTGCGTTCTTGAAAATAGAGCAAGGGGAGTGCAGTTGCGTTTTTCTTAGCTGTGTTTTATTTAGGAGGACAGTGGATCCTCTGTCATTCCACTTGCTTGTCCTCTCCTTTTTATTTCCAGTTCCTAAATCCCTGATACTGGCCTTGTGTCCTTGAAGCAAAGAGATCACTTTTCTCAATAAATAGAACTGAAAAATGCAGGAAGACCAGGTTATTAAATCCTAAGAACTTTTACTCATACATTATGTAATACCAATTTAACGAGAATCTTGCTTTGTAATTAAATTCCCATAACTCATCATATAACTGGTACCTCCACTTTCCAAATTAAACATTGCTTTTCCTATAATTGGATAATATTAGAGTACTACAGCAATTTTGGTTAAGATTTCATCATTGGAATCCATTTTTATTTTCAGCTTCCATAGATCTGTACACAAACACACATTACACACTAATGCAAAAGAATTACTTTTACACTACAAAATTCAGCAAATAATAGTAGCAGTCACTGGAGGGCACCTGCCTCAAATTCTCACCTGGCTACATGTGTCAGAAAGCAAAAGTAAGTATTTAAGATGACTGGAAACACTTCCTTTCCAATTCCAATTCAAAATGCATGCAAAAATGTTTTAGTGGGTCCATACCAGTTTTCTGACTCTTTAAGATGGAGGAGTGTGTGTGCGTGTGTGTATGTGTGTATCAGTGATGGAAGAGGAGGAATCAGACAGGAGATGTGAGTGTGCAGCTGAGTGCTTCGACTGGGTAACCCGGTACCAAGCTGACCAAGGTCAGACAGGTCAGCACCTACATTAGGATTTACTTTGTTCATTATTCTTCTGTTAAAAAAATAAAAAAATATAGGCTCTATATGGTAAGGATTTCACTAAGATATAACAAGAAGTCATTCTTGTGCCAAGGATCCTTATATGTCTATGGACAAGACAGCAAAGGAGAGGATGGATGCACAGGCAGTTACGGATTCAAAGCAGGAACAGAACTTTGTTATCAAGACTGGTCTGAACTTGACAGAGGCAGTGATTTTCAGTGCCCTTTAATGGTATTGGATCTTCAGGGAGGGCTTAAAATCTTATTCTTGAAAACTGGATCTCTGTAAGGGGTAGATAAAAAGAGAGGTGTCGCAAAGAGCCAGGGAGCCACATCCAAGTCCTTTGCACTATTTACAACAGCCCACAAGAATGTCTCTGCCTTCTGCACTCCTTCAGGGGCATCTGCCTCCTGCTCAGGTCAGCAGATTGAACAGATTTTGTGTTTTTACTGTTTTACAGCCTATATTAAACCAGTGAAGGTCACAGCATCACTTACTGATGCTCCAGATTATAAAGGTGTGACATACTGGTCTGTCTAAATGTTCAGACAGTCTTGGACATGTGAACTCTCCCAAACCCAAGTCATGAAGAATGACCTGTTCTGCTGTCTGATATACCCTATCTCTCCACAAACCTGAGTTCATCGCATCAGGCATCAATAGATTTCAATAAACAGATAAAAGGTGTCAAAAGGATTTTACAGGAAGAAAACTATATGCAAGAAGAGAAAGACTGCTTCAGCCAAGGGACACTGACAAGTTGAGTTATTTGGATTTTAGTTTTATTTTAAACGATTGATTATTTAAATTCTTCTACTGCAGCAAAAAAATGTACTTCTCTATCCTGTTCACATACATTGCAACAGAAAACTTATTAAAAAGCCAGTGGATGATTTCAATAAGCAGAGTTATTTGGTAGACTAAGCTATCTCTAGGGAAAAACTTGTTTACTGTGTTAAGATTAAAAGTTCTATGTTAGTGTCTGGGATATTGTCCAGCCCATCATTGAGATGTGCTGTAGGCATTGCTTGTACTTCTATACAGCATAAAGTGCTATATGTTTTCTATATAGTTAGGAAAGGAGTTCTGCCTGAACTGAGACTAGACTTCACCTAGTTTTATGAAAGAAAAGCACTGAGAAACAGATACGGCAAGTAAATTAGGACAATTACTGAGGATCTGCTTCCATGTGAGTGTAGCTGTTGGTGTCTATATTGCAGCTACGTACACTTAAGCAACAAGAGATTTAAGCCTGGCTTTTCTAAACACCAAACCAAAGCCTAGATGCCTCTTGCACCACAGTTGGATGCTCGAGTACCTACACTTCCCTCCTTTCTACTTTTTTCTTCTTCAGGTGATGTTGCACAATTGATTTAGACTTTCCATGTAAAAGAGCACACAGCAGAACTGCCCTCACTAGTGCCTCAGTTGTTTTCTCATTCAGGCTGCATTGAGAATATCCTCGACATATTTTTTTTCTGGCCTCTCAATTTACTGAAAAGCTTAGGTGAAACTCTTCACAAAGAAATGCAATGAAATTACTCTCCACAGGGAAATTCTTCCTCTTTAAAAAACAAACTGAAAGGAAGAAGCTTTGTGAAATGAAGCTCTTGGAACTACTCATATGGCTGAGTTTAGCATGGCAAGCTTTGTGAAATGAAGCTCTTGGAACTATTCATATGGCTGAGCTTAGCATGTTTATAGCTGTGCTAGGGCTGGCATGTTGAAAATATCTTTGCGTACCATGACAGGTAAGAGCAACTAGGATGGATGAGAATTACCCTGGCCCATTTTCCTCTGATAGCTGAAATTCAGTTGCTCACTAGGACGAAACCACAGAAATGGGCACATTTTATAGTGTTATGTATTAGAAACCTACATAAATGGGTACGTTTTATAAGCTTTGCACTGAGAACCATCGTCACTGCCAATACGTCTTGGAAGCTGGGACAAAGCACTGGAATGATGGCAGGCTGACAATTTAAGGCATGACAGCGAGGGGCTCAAGAAGGATCCTGCTTCTGAAAGACTAATGGCAGCAGCAACATACAGGGATGAGCAATAACAATGCCTCCCAAGGGTACGCTGTGCACTGGCGTGCCAGGGGGAAAGAAAGGGAGGATGGCTGTAAACCTCCTGCCCAGAGCCATGCCACAGCACGCGGCTCTCACTCATGCCATAGTGACTCTGGCAGCGATGCCTATTGCTCGGTAACTCTCGTTGTTGATGGATTTCAGCGATCCCTCTGCAAATTGCTGAGGCGTTTTCCAGGGCAGGCTGGCACCTGGATCTCTTGGTGGGCAGTGCAGCGTGGCTGGCATTTAGAAGCACAAATGGTGTGAGGGGAGTTCTTGCTGTTTGTCACCGTGACATGACAGACACACCAAGGTCCTTTTCCAAACACGACAGAGCATTTCCAAGGTATTTAAATCTAGTGGAAAAAATCCTCTCTATCCTGACTCTCCTGCAAATGTCTCTCTGAGGGCACGGGAGCAGCAAACCACAACCGGAGGGGAATATAGGTTGTGAGGAGGGAAAAAAATAAATGTTTGGCAGGCTGTGGTGCAGGGGGGGCTCTGACAGAGCTGCCTGTGCTCTGGTGCCTGCCCCACACCCAGGACGGGGCAGCTCCTGCAGGATCAGGCTCCCAGGAAAAGCCTGGTGCATGGCAGCCTGTGGGCTTTCGGAGGAGCTGGGAGAAGAGGGTTGCAGCTGGCAAGAATTTCTGAGCTCACAGTCTGTGGTCTTGACGCCCTGCCGAGGCAGGTTATTGTGGAAGTGCTAAAATATAATGTGTCCATCAAACCATGACGGTCCAGATCCCTGAGTCCCATGCTCTGCCTTGCACCCTGTCCCCAGAGGATGGATCTTGTGATTTCTGAGCAGCAGAGCAAAGGAACGGCCTCCCCCAGTTGTAGCCAGTTCAAAAGAAAAGTGGAATACCAGTTACCAACTAGGATGTAACTCTGTTATGCATGTATCTTTATATATGCTTCATCTCTTACCCTACAGGCAAGAAAGCTTTAAAATAAGCTTTAAAAATATTTATTGATAATTTGTGGTGATCCTTCCAACAAAGTTACATTACTGCAGAGTCCTTGTTATGGCCAGGTATCAGAAGCATTTTTTTTCATTATTATCTAATTAACTGATTTTTTTTAATAAGTTTCCTCTCCTGCATTTTTATTTATTTTCCTAATTTTTTTCTGGTTTTATACTGAAGGTAAAAAGATCAATGTCTGTTCAATCTCCAGTAACCTAATAAAATATCTATCAATGTAAACAAAGGAGAAGTAAGTTCCAGATGTTTTTTCACCATCTTTGCAAAAGGAAAGACTGCAGTAATTTTTATAAGGGGTTTTTGTTGGGTGGTTTTGGTTTTTTTTTTCTTTTAAACCAGCCAACACAAAAGTCATTCTTAGGTAATATTTAAGGAGATATTTCACTCAAGTTCTGAACAGTCTTGGAATGTTTTCAAAGGAGAAAATGAAGGAAAGTCCACCATTAACAGGCAGTTAGAGAAATTTTCAGATTACTTTCAGTTTCTTACTTATCTTGGCACTCCATTAAAATAATTACATTTGCTGTAGTAACAGAGAGATTGATTAGACTGAAAACTTTATTGTTAGCATGTTTAATATCATATTTACCCCACTCAGCAGCTTTTGATTCAGAGTGAGGCAGTAACAATAAAAAATGGAAAGTAATTTCTATGAGGAAGCTTCAATTTTAGTAGCTTTAGTCTAATCACTATAAAGGGGAACTCTGGCTTAATCTAATTTTTGGGGGGATAAGAAGACTTTAATTATTGCTTGGAATCAAGCTTTCTATCCTTGCATGAAGCAACACATTAAAGCTGGGATTTTAAAAGAGCCTAAGGAATACATCTATCATTAAAATTCAATGACACCGGCAGCTTAGCTCCTTACTTCCTTTGAACATCTCAGGGTATACTATTAATAAAACAATACCCGTGAAAGTCAGAAAAAAATATTAGTTTTGACCTCCTCTGGATTTTAAATGGGCATATTGACCCCATGCAAACCCATCCTCAACTCCTGCAAGCCCTTCCTGCACAATTCACTTTCCTATGAGCAGCTTTCTTTAGTCCTAGGAGATTTTTATTACAATCCAATGTTTCTTCAAAGTAGGAAACTTTCAGGATCATAGCGGGTGAATTCTGTAATCATTTCCAGAGACAGAGAGAAATGAACATCAGCTTCAGTCATGGACCACATGACGGAGTGGCTGCAGAGCACCTCTGAAACGTCTGGTCCAGAACATGGCCAAGGTGGTAGCACCGAGTGTGTGTGTGTGTGTGTGTGAGCAAGTGAGTCTGGAGGACCTGAACTTACATTTGTCCTAAAGTCTTCACTGATAATGATAACTTTACACACTAGGTAAAAGTCACCCCTGTACTCTGGCAGACGCTCCCAAAAGGAAACGCGCACACTCCTTAGGCAATACCACTGCTGAACTGAAACTGGTCCCTAAGACTGTGCTCTGTTGGCCCCTATGAAATTTGCTTAGACAAAGCTTCTGCACTAAAAGTGGCATTTATCTTTAATTCTTTCTCCCCCAGAGTTTCCACTGGATTCCCACTACAGACAGAAAATTGGCAACTGTTCAGATTAAACACCAGAGTGAATTTGCTTGGCTCCAAGGAAGACATTTCTGTGTCGAAAGCTAAATTATGTTGCTGTTTTTCCACCTGTTAATGTGTAGATTATATAATAGAGACATTTTTCAATTTGTTTTTTTTCTTCTTATGATTGCAATGATGTGGAAGATGTGATCCTCACAGCTTCTTCTTTGCTTTACAGAATAATGCCAATGCTTTTGTCAAAAAGATCAAAAAGTAATATTTGAAACCATGAGGATTTTGCTTGCTTCTTACAGACATGTTTTTAGTGGTAAATCTTACAGAAATTTTAGTCCAAAGTCATTTTTTAGGTTGAAATCTTTGGCAATACAAGAACTCAATCCTAAAATTTGGATGGTTGTGGGTAGCGTTGTTGGAAATTCAGATGTGTGGGTCCAAATTTGCATGTGTTTTGGGATGCCTTGATTTCAGGGTAGCCAGCCCTTAACATCTTTTGAAACTCCCAATTTCCTGGGATGGTGTAGTCAGAACATTTGAAGACCAGTCCCAATACATAATGAAAGGGCAAGTGCAAGTGGTGAGATCCCCAAATCAACGGTCTTGACTTGCAAGTTGATAATAGGTTGTGCTATAACCAGTGTCTGATTATTTCCTTCAACGGACTCAAGCTACACACACTATAGCAGCATGGATGTCACATACGAGTGCACTAATGCAGCTGGGCTTTATATTTTCAGACTGCTATTGAATATGCAATGGCAATTTCTTGTTACTTTTTAATCTCTCCTTAAACAAAGTCATAGTTCTTACACAGTCCCCTCTGAGACAGGGAGAGAAATATTTTCCTAACAATTACTGCAGTCGGCTTAGCTAGCCATTTGAAAGTAACAGACATTTATAAATATACAATAACAGTAATCTTTAAAAATACTTTATTTTAAAAATATTATTTGGGAAAAAAAGTCTTTGCTCCCTTTATTCAGCGGGAAATGCCACACAATTATCTTTATTTTCTTACTGTTTGTGGGATGAATTGAAAATCGCTGTTTTAGATGAATTTACCTAGCAGCAATTAACATTTAATTTCCTTTAAAAATATAGAAACAAGATTAAAATGCCCATTGGGGGGTCATTTCTCCTTGATTAAAGTTTAGAAGTGATCAAAAAATTTGATGTACAATGCATTAATCAAGAAATAAGAGAATGAAAATTTATGTTTGATATTCCAGAAGCGAACTCAGAAGTGGCTTAGAAACTGTTTTAGTTTATTTTTATTATCAGAGAAATAAGTGTCTTGCAGGCATACAGGGGTGACCATAGCCCACTGAAGCAAACAGCAGACTTTCCACCAAACTCAGTGGGTCTTGGATGGGGCACGATCAGAAAGATGGACTGGTATTTGTACACTCAGCATTTTGTGTTTCCTTAGATGTTAAAGGAAAGAAGGAATTCAAAGGTGATCACCTGTGAGATTCAAATTCTAATATTACTTATGATGATCTGTATTAATATATTATTTATTACTATGATTATCTGACACTAACCTCCTTGTGTCCCTGCAGGTCCTGGTCCTGGAGTTGCCTAGAAAAGGTAAATATTTCTGTGCATACTAGAAAACTTTTATCTCAAAAGCTCAGTGGGGAGATTTATGAAGGCCGTTATATTCTGTCTTCCTTAATTTAGAAGCCTTACAAAGAGAAATAATAAGAAAAAATGCTGTAAAAATTCCATAAGGACACATGTCACTACTGAGCATAACAATGCATTAAGTAAGGTGGCACTGCCAGGATAAAGAATAGTATTTTTCAAGGGAGCGTATGGCTACATACCCAGCAACATGTATTTATTTAATGAGAAATACGATTTCTACACCTTCCTAGTGACCTAGCTGGAAGGATTAAGCAGCATTTATGCTCTTAAAGGGTGGCTATGTCCTCACAGTTGCAATGTGCATGGCCGTAAACGCGAATCTCTGTATATACTTACTACCAATAACTATGCTTGGCTGACCAGGATATCTTGAGTCAGTCCGGGTCCAGTCCACACATGAACATTCATTGATGGCAACAGGCTGTTTGCTGAGGCTGATCCTCCCAATGTGTAGTTACAGGGACAAAAAACAGAGCTCGGGCTCAGAGGCAAGGCAGAGAAGATTCCTCTCACCAAGAAAGCTGGGATCAGCTCACAGAGACAGCCAAACACTCTGCGGTAATGTCCCCATCTCGATGCATTTTCAACTGAATGTGACCCCAGTTTAGACCAAGGAGGACCAATTTTCACTTTCAGGTCATGCCTTTAGATCATACACCGTAAGTCACTGATATTTTTACTAACTGAAGCAGGAAAAGAGCTTTTTTCCATCACCTGTGCTCTTGCATTGTCTTTCATAAACAAAGATGATTTTGCTGATCATATTATATCTTGTACATATGGATGGAAAGCATTGTGCTTGAACAGTAGTGTTTTCCATACTGGTAGCACACTGGTATGCAGTAAACACATTCAGGCCACTCTGATTCCTTTACTGAAGAGTGAATGGATCTATGATTTAGACCTGCTCATCTCTACAGAGACCCAGAGGTATGCAACCAGTCTCTATTTCTGCTCTGTAGGGATCTTCTGCAGCTCTCTGCATGTAGGACTGGGACCTCTGTGTACACAGCGATTATGGAGTGGACACATAAACATGCAGGAGAATAAAGATGGAGACAGAATCATGACATTTTTATTGCATTTTGACTCTTTGCAGATTGTCTGAATAATTTGGAATCTGGTCCATAAAAAATAATGTTCCAGATTGTTCAAAATGCACATGCAGTTGAATAATCAGTTCATGTGTCCAATTATTTGACTTGTGAGTAGATTGGGTAAAACTTGGCATATTTTTTCCAGCATATGGTTGTACTACTGATTTGTTTGAAAGAAAAAATGACACAAAATTCACATAAATAACTGTCCCAGAGCTTTTCCTGTCTGCCTAATTTCGTCTGTTTTCCCCACTAGCAACCAAAGATCCAATAAGCTATGGAAGGCTAAAGGCTGATGTAACTCCTTTTTTAGGGCAGTGATTTCAACAATAGCGACTGTATATGAAGAGCCTTTTTTAAACTAGGGAAGAAGAGCAAACAGCTAGAAAAACAAAAATGTAAAGTGCTTATGCAAAAAATCTGTCATGGACATCTGGACCACCCTTGTCCAGCTCAGGAAATTTAACACCGGTCATGCTTCTAAGTGAAAAGAATCAATTGCACTTTCTGTTTTCAGAGGACCAAAGGTCCCCCTGTCAGCTCTGCATTTCAGGCTGGGCAGTTACTTGCAGAGCTGAGGTCTTCATGCAGGTCTCTGTCTCCCCTCTGTCCTGCAGCACATCTGTGGCTGCAGGCTGCTGCCACCGGCATCGTGAGGTGATTCCAGCATTTGTGTGGCTGTGACTTCTTAGCATCCATGCAATCAGGCTGCTGCGTACCGTGGTGCTGCAGTGGTGCTGCAGAAAAAGGGAAAGGCTGGCACCAAAAGTCACAGAAGCAGCCACTCCTTTCTGTGAAAGCTTGACTCTTGAGTCCAACAATATGATTGTTTACAGCACACATGCCACTCACTGAGATACTGAGGTTTAAATCTTGCATCTATAAATGCAGAGTATCTCTACTTTATCCCTAAGATTTTGGGACATACGGGTACAGAGCTCAGATTTATAATCATCTTATTTTTAGAACACCTGAACTGTTGCCGATGCGATAGACTGTATTGGCTCCAAAGGACTGGTATAACTAAACAGAGACACAGTTTGATTTAAGATTAGATACTTTTGTAAAAACAAAGCTTTACAAAATATAAGATGAGGGAAAATTTGCCATATTTATAGTTCAAATACAAAAGAAATATCTCTCCCCAGCACTACTGGGTCTAGACATCTGTTTTTCATGCTTAAAATACAAATGCTGTAACAGCAAACCCATTCATAACTGCAGGAATTGAAGCTGTCTAGAAACAAGAATAAAAATGACTTGTCCTCCATGACAAGCAAAAAGCAGGAGGAAAAAGCCTCTTGCAATTAGTGGCAGAAGTTTCTTACAGCCATATGTAAGATGGACTCCCTCACCGCTGAAGCCACAGGCAAAGCAGTCTAGAGTACCCTTCATACACTGATTCCTAAATAGCTGGGAATGATTGGGACTTTTTGGGTCATGAGGTTCACAGCTATCACATACAACCACATCAGAAAACACCAAGAGAGGGTTTTGCCACCCCCCCCACCTCCGGCCCCTCATTCCCCCAGTAGAAGGCTGTATATCCAGTCAAAAAGCAGTCTCAATCCATCATCACCTGTCCAAGGTTACATTCATCTTCTCTCAGGTCTATTCTTTTTATAATGAACTATGCTCTCTGCTGACTTAATCCTCATGACAGTCATTGATTCACGGTTTCAAATGTAACATGGATAACATGAAAAGAATCATCTATAAAAAAATACATATGGCCCAATTCACTGGCTAACCTGGACAATGTTCCTTTAAGTTTAAAGCCTCTATTGTGCTAAATGCCCAGATGTTAACAATCTCTTCTAGAGGCTATTGAATGCAGGAAGGACATGTTTTTAGCAATTAGAAAAATAGTAGTACACTTACACATGGCAATATTTAGCAGAGTTTGTTTGGTTAATAGGTCAGCAGTTTGGGACAGTTGGTGGTTGTTATGGGGCGGCAAGGAGGGTTTGTGCAACGAGAAGTACTGGCAAGCATGCAGGCGTTCACAGATGAAAGCGTGCTATATAATCCAAGGTACCCAAAAGACATCCCTTTATTCCATCGTTTCCTTTTCACTTAAAAAAACAACTTTGAAAACATTTTGTGATAGGTTTGAACAGTGGCAGGGAATGTGCACATACATAAATCAGAAAAAATGCACACGGTAGAATAACGTTTTGGGCATATAAGGCTACTACACATGTAAGGCTTGAACTAAAGTTCAGATCCTTAAATACTGTTTTGGTGGAACAAGAATTAAGTGCTTTCCTGAATAGGGCACCAGTCTTGGCTGCTATTTGCAGGCTCTTGTAAAGACTATTCTCATGCTTCGCAGGAATATCACATGCAGGGGGCTGGTCTCAAGCCGTGAGCAGGTGCATACTAACACTGCTTCTAGAGTAGACATGTGTCTGCTGCAATGATTTATTATGCGGTCCTCACAGTAGCATGGATTTGGCTGGTGGCCTTTGTAATTTATCTTTGCCGATATCATTATGTGCCTTGAGAACATTTATCTTCCTAAACGTAAAGAGTAAATGATTATTTTAATGAGGAGAAAACAACTCTTATTATAACAGCCCTGGACTAGGGACCACAGAAAGGCTTGGATTTTTAACACACTCCAATCTGTTTTAACAGCTGCTTGTTGTTACTATAGTCACTGAACAAAGATGCTGTTATTTTACCTTTCTTTATTGATGGCCCAAGTTCCCTCTTATTTTCTCTGTCTTTGCAGAACGGCAGAGGCCATGCTTGGACCCACAGACTTTCGGAGTCAGCCAGATCTATGCAGCTTTCTGCATGCAGTGGTACAACTGGCACTTCTTACATGGAAATCTTCCACTGAAAATTGGATTACATATAAGGATGCAAAAAAGGAGCTATATCCAATCTAAATAATCCATCCATTGATCTCAGTGGTGGTTTCCAGTCTTTCAGGATTCATGGACCCCCATGGAGTCACTGACAATAGACCTGCTTTTCTTGGTTATTTTTTGTAGAACCTTAGAATTCGTTCACAGTCACCAGAAAGCCCATGCAAAACACATAAAATCATGCATCTAAGGCATTTATAAGACACTAGCACCTAAATTCCTACACACCTAATGGGTGAACACTAATAAACCCTGAGGAAGTTTTATTACTTGCCCGGCAATCAGACTAGATACACAATTATGCTTGCTTGTTGTTTCTAAGCCACGTGCTACCCTAAAGAAACCAGCCTCAGAACAGACTACGTCTGTATCTATAGTAGCTTCTCCTCTAGCAAAAGTCAGAGCTAGTGGTGATTTTGCAATTCACAAGAATAATAGCAATTTCTTTGCAGATTGTTATTCTTCTCCCTTCCTGGGTATGGGCAGAAACAGAACAGGATAGGACCTCCCACTAATCTGAAAAAGTAAAACCCTAGAGAGGAGTAAAAAGAAATTTTAATGAGGAATCAAGGCTTTGGAGGTGTCAAGTGTTGGAGTATGACTGTCCCAGCTCTCATGCCACTAGAAGGGAGAATGGAAATTAATGCTGGGCTGCTGGGATTGTGAAGGAAGCAGCATAACCACAGAATCAGCACCAATTTTTTTGAATACGGGCCCAGTTTTTGCTTTGGAACAAGAACTTGGACTCACATGAATTGTGTGAGGGCTTGGCCTTGAAAAATCAATGGGTGCTCAGTATCTGGCACGATCAACTCCATGGTGAACAAGAAACTTGGCCCAGATGTGAAATAACACTTCTTCTGCTTTTCAATCCCGTGGTGTAACCACCAGGCCACAAACGTCTTTCCCACTTTTTGCTGTTAAGAAGGAAGCGTCAGTTTTCAGGCTTGGAGAAATGTGGTGGACTGAGGGCAGGAAGGATCTGTCATTCATAAGAAAAGGTGGGTTAGAGTTTCAAGATCTATTTAAATTTTAAATTTCCTTAATGCTGATAGAGTCCAGGGGCAGAAGAAGGTTCCATCGCCTGTGGCTCTCACTGCAGCACGCAGCGAGATCTCTCCTCTAGCTGCCTTTTAATGTGTCTGTAAAAAATGATGACACACTTAATTCCTTCGCACTTTGGAAAAGAGTGGCACCTTGCACAAGATAGAAAGCTGGCTCATTTTTGATTCTTTCTTCTTCTCCTAGCCCCAAAAGGGACCTTGAATTAATGCGCATTCCTGATTAGCATGATGATATAAATCAGAGCAAGCTGCTTTCATGTTGAGACATGAAGCCAGCGCTCCACAGTGCCCTGCAGTGCACATACTCTCAACACCTTGCAGCGCAATGACACCAAAGAAAGTTGCTTCTGGTGCAATGTGCTACACAAACTGTTGCAATTATCTCCAAGGATGTGGGAGCTTTAGCTGCTTCAAACCTTTGCTCTCAGACATTATAAAGTTAATTATAAAATGTGCCAAGGGGGAGGCAAGGAGAAACCTTGTTAACCTTTTCTTTCTGTGGTTTTCCCCCCTCATTGCATTTACATTGGCCTTGAAAAACTGGGACATTTTGCAGATGGTTTAGGGTCTATAAATTCTTATTTAAATCATCACGAGCCAAGTATAACAGGTAGCAGTCCAGACTTCTCTAGAAAGGACAAACCCCAGCTAAGCATGTAAATAATACTCCAGTGCTTTTTAGCATATAAATACATACACTGAGCCAGGTACCCTGGAAGGTTTGTTCCCATTTTCCTATTGTTATTCTGTAAAGTGCACTAGGTATGCACCGTGTGACTCTGCAATATTTTTTTACATGCTACTTCTCCGTGAATAGCGCAAAGTGACAGGCTAAAGGAAGGTGATATTTCCTTCACTGCTCCACTGTCAGAAGGTGCTCATCTCGGGTGGCTGATAAAGACAACAAAAACGTCAGTGATCTCTGTCTATAGCCACCAGCATCCTCAAATGGCAGAGTCCAAATAGGCTGTCGCCAATCATGAAAAAGCAAGAGGAAATTACCTGCTTGAGATCAGGTTGGTGTAAGAAATGAGAGGTGAGCAAGGAGGGCAACGTTACATTTTCTTTACTAATGGTGAAGAGTGTGGCAATCATACAGTACGTTGCACAGCATGGAATTACTGTTCTGTGCTGAACTGAGAGAAACAGGGTACTCATTACTGCACACTGTAGCTGGGAGGTGTCCTGAGACAGGCACTGATGACACCATTTACTTGTTTGAGTATCATCCCTGGCCCCGGTGTCCCTGTGGGGAGGATAATGGTATCTTCCTTTGGCCATGTTATGAGAGTTAACGAATAAAGGCTCTGTACGTTGTATTCCTGATGAAGAATTCTCTACACATATTAACTGGTTTTGTTTAAAAGTGAAAGAAATAGAATCTGAAACTTACATTTATTTTTTTTCTGAGAAAAAAATTTCTTGAATTCTTGAATTCTGAGAAATTCAAGAATCCTTTCCAGGTTTGTTTATTTTTTATAGCTTTTTTTATCTATTTTTTCTGTCCCCACCTGCCAACTCTGCATCATGGCCCATCTGTTGGTGAGTCAAAGAGTGTTAAATGTATATAGCTCCCTCCAGAGTTTCCCAGTGACATTCAGTGAAGTTCTTGCTATGAGGGACGCCTAGCTCTTCTCCCACAAGACCCCCAAAACAGGAATTTATTATTAAATTCCATCTATCCTTGGCTGAAATTTGACAAAAAAAGCCATAGATTGGAAGTCATTCACAGGCACTGAGAAATATGTTGGCTGTGCCTTTAAACTCTATCCTGAAGCAGAACAACATTTTACAGGTGACCATCCATAGCAGTTGAAATTACCTGGATGAAAACAGAGCCTGAATGTTAAGAAAGATCTTTTTTAATACTGTACTTTCACTGACATTTTTGCAGTAGTCTTGTGCCTAAACATATAGGCTATCCTAGAAAGCTGTTAGGGCATGCTAATTCCCATAGCCCCATAAAATACATCCCTGAAACTGAAATAGAGTGCAAGTGGTTCTATAGGGTAAACATTAGTTGTAAATGCACATGCTCAGCACTTTCAGGTCACCCAGTATTTTCAGCTCTGCAAACACTCTATCCCTTGGCATGACCTCTTAGAGACTGAACTTCAGAAGCAGAGTTGCTATGGCTTATGGACATGGCTTTTGGGGGACCCAAGTAGCTACTCAGAGGATCCTTTTCTTCAGACAAACAGTATTTTCAGAGCTGTTGGCTTATTAATCTTTGGTTTCCTGGCCTGCTGCCTTCATGTGTGGTTGCCTATCCCTGCTAGTCTGGCAAGGGGAAGAGAAAACATTTGGCCTTCGGGAGCTAGGCAACTCATTGCCCTGTATTGCTAACAAGAGTGCATGATTCTGAGTTCAAATATTCTGTACCTGTTTTGCACAGGAATGAATATTACACAAGGTGCCAGGCAAGTGAAGCATAGCTAATGTAAAAACACCTTGGTCTGGTTCCCAGTTACCCTGCAGCTGTGTTAGTATTTACAGCACCGTGAGTAAAGTGCTCCTGAATCAGAATAGGAACAACTTATATTCACTTTGAGTGCATAAATCAGATGCCACATAGTTCTGCTGGAATTACAGGTTATTTGCAATCATTTGTCTCCCTCCACGTGCTTTGCCCAGCAGGTAGTCTGTAATTATTTGAAATAAAAATTATAGGCATTTTTACATTGCTGGTCCTCTGCAGGAGCTGAAGATTACCCAGCAATTTTTACACGAGTTGAGAATTTAAGCCTGATGTCCTGGCAGACTTCCAGGTGGGAAGACTCGATCGCCTGTCTAAATTCTCCTGGTATTTCTAACAGGCTGTGGCACTCTTCTCATCCTCCCGGGGCGGCACAAACCAGCTGCATTGCTGTGCTCAGGCAGCTCTGCAACACGAGGCTGGCAGGAGGAATTCTTCCAAAGAAAAACTGCTTATGACTTGGTTACTTTGATAAGGTCCCTTGGGAGCTGCAGGGATAAAAGAGGCCATATGAAGGAAATCTATCACTATGCCCTGTTAGTCTGATATATGATAAAAGTTCATGATAGTTTACATATGATTATTAAAATTTTCAAACACCTGTGTAAAAACTACTCTGCTTTGGTTTTACCCCTGCTCTCAAACAAATGCTCTTAAAATACTTCAAAAGAAATGAAGGAGATTAGCACGAGAGGTTGGAAGTGTCATATGAGAAGTGCATAGCCAAAACTGAGGTTTCTTACCGGTAGAAGATTACCTGTACCACCATTTTTCCGGCTTTCAGTTGTCTATGTCTGAAAAGAATATGTCCTGCTCTGTAAAGGTCACTTCTTGCAAAATTATTCGTTTCTCCCTAGCATAATTATAAAGAACAACTTTTTTGTCTATGCATTTGATAATTTATGTATTTGTAAATATAATAAAACTGCAATGGTTTGGATATTTACTGAGAATGACCGGCTTGGGGAATTTGAGAAACAAAAAGAGATAAAACCATCAGCTAAAAAAAGGAGTGCCTGCATTACAAATGGACTTTGTTATTTTTATCCTGGCAAGTATCAGTAAACTTTAATTCTTTATGCACCCATGACAGATATGTTTGTCCCACTTCGCATTAAAGATGTTACACATTATTTCTTGACAAAAAGTAATAAACCCACTGCACTGAGACCTCACCTCAGCGTGCTGAAGCCTCTGCTCAGCAAATACGTGACTGCAGAATCAGGCCTCAGCTTCTTCTCCTCCTCATTGCAATCCATGAGATTACTGCTGTGAACTTGGAGGCTAGCTTCAATTTTTCCCTAAAGTTTCCCTTTACCCAGTGAAACAGCCAGTTTCACTAGGAAATGTGAATTTGCAAGGTCTTGGGTTTCTGCTGGGGGCATACATGTATTTTGATTTCTTTGCCTCATTTGCAAAAACAGAACCTAGATTTTCAGTCTGGAAAAATGCACTAAACTTCAACCTTTAGCACCAACAGCGGCATGAGTGTGAGACTATCACAACCGTCACGGCTCTGCCTCTTCCCGACGCTGCTTCCAAAGACAACCGAGCCCGCACATTATCAGACCCATGCCGTTTTACGGTGTTTGAAGGGCAGTGAACAGAGTGGTTCATTGCTCATCATCCATATAGACGAGGAGAAGCCTTGTTTTGTCCTAGACACGTCTAAGTTCAGATTTGTGCTTAGCTTCATGCCAAGAGCTGGTTATAAGCCCTTTATCAGTCACGGCTCTGCCCTGTGGGCCTTGTTTGGGTAATGGAAAGGGAATTGGCTGCCATGAGCACAAGGGCCCTGGGCGAGTCCCACCTGAGGCAGGTACTTTGGAGTTGCCCTCAAAGGCTCCTGTATTTTTCCAACGTGGGATGTTGAGAGGGTTTTTAAGGGCTTTAGGCTCTTCAGGGGACACGCTGGTGTCTCTTGGTGGCGCCGGCAGTTGAAGCTGAAGATAGAGGAGAGCTGACAGGTCTGAGGAAGCCATGGCCCGCAGTGGGCGGGAGGGCCCGGCCGTGGGGTATGGGCATGATCCCCTCGCGGCACCCCACTGAGGAGAGCTGGCCTGTGCCCCCCCAGCAGCGCCC
>NW_009621508.1:31658-31871 GCF_000690535.1 Cariama cristata | reverse complement strand
GAATCAAAGGTTTTCTGTCCAAACGTGGCTGCTCTCGCAAGGAGGCTGCGTTTAACTAGCCGTGTCAATTGCTCACCTCCCTCCCTCCCCGTGCGGGGAAAGAAGCGGTATAAATTTGTAATGTTACAACTAATGAAGGAAACTAGATTTTTATTTTTTTTTTAATTCTCCTCCCCATCCCACTTTGGAGAGGGAAGCAGCAGGCAAGTGCTT
>NW_009621508.1:22937-31153 GCF_000690535.1 Cariama cristata | reverse complement strand
GCTCAATTGCCGAGGTGAGCAGACATTCAAAAAAATCGAAGTCAAGGCAATTTAGGTCAAAAAGTGATTTCCCTGCTGCAGTTTGGAAAATAAAAGCAGGCGGGTGTGAACCCAAAGCGTACAGGCACAGGGCAGCGGGGCACGATAACCACGGGCTCCAACAACCCCACTGCTGCCAGGCACGGCCTTGCCGGGCACCGTCGCTTCGGTGCCGACTGGAGATGCGGGCTATGCCCCTCAGACACCTCTTTCCAAATACCTTCCATAGTTAGAAAACTGTTATTTGGAAATAACTACTTCTTATCAATAGCTTAATTAATAGTTCTCATTAACAGTTTGTGTTCCAGGGATTGTACAATATCAGCACTCTCAAATAGGCAACAGGCAGGAGAACAGATTAATAAAAGCTCTGGTTTTGGCATGTAAACGTAATTTTCACTGCATTATTCCATACGATGAAGAACAATCAGGCATTTGAATGTACAGGCAAACATTTTAAGGAAAAAACCAACACATTAAAGATTCAGAATCAATTCCATTTTATTTGTTTTACAAAGGCAAAAACATACAGATTGTTTAGTCCAATGCTTCCACATCAGATCCAGAGCAAACCAAGTCATGTGCTCTTGCAGAACGAATACCACCGACTTCACCATCCCTGTTCCAAAAAAATTAAGAAAACTATGTATGGGATAGGATCTGCGTCTCAGATTTGATCAGCACCATTGCATCGGTATTCAGGTTTTTTTTCAATGTACAGAAATGTTAGCCCCGAATCACGTCGCAGTACAACATCTTTTACTTCAAAACCAGAGCTTGAAATTATTCTTTGAAGGACAGAAAAGAGCCGCCACTCTTCAGCCATAGGAAGTCACCACAGAAAACACCGGGGGCTGCTTGCAATTTGCTTTGCTTTCTAAGTTTCAGTACATTTTATGTTTATAAAAAGAAAAAAGAAAAAAAAAAAGGAATGTTAGAGACCAAAATCTTTATTTAAAGAGTAGGTAAATACAGACAACAGCAGTGCAGACCTTTCATGTACTCTGATCCCTGTCTCCTGGAGTCAGGCAACTTCAGCCTCACCGGAGCACTCGGTTTTGGAACAGAACCATGAAACAAATCGGTTAATTTAAACACAATTACGTAAAAATGTTCTACATTTAAAGACATTTACTGGTTCTCATTTTTAAAGCTGTCTCAGCTATTCAGGATTGACAATTCAAAGGGCTTCACCAAAAAGACAGAGTAATACGTACTTCAACAAGAATTTAACCACCATTGCTAACGAGGAGAGTAACTCATTTCAAGCTCTGCATTTAAAGTACCCATCACCTTTTACACAGCAATCGGCAGGTAACACGTAACTTGTGACGTTTATCTACATTGTGTTATCACCACCTATTACAAAGAGCAGGCACTGAACTTTTTAAAATGTTATTACAAATCGTAAAGATTACATATTACTGCAAAGTTAGAATCCACATTCAAGAACCAAGAATTTAAATATTTTTTTTTGCCATGGTATTTTATGTATATATTTATAGATGAGCAGTGACACTTGTTTTGGCCCATTTTCCTCTCAAGTTCATAACCGAAAATCACACTGGACCGCCCGTGTAAGCAGGCGAGCGCTCACGAGCTGGCTGACAACGCAGAATAAGTACCCAAAACCTGAGCTGGGAAAAAGTTACACTCTGTCAATAGCTCTAGGTTACCTTCTTAAATAAATATGCTCCCTTCCCACTCCTGCCCACCTGCCCAGGAATATGCGAGAACTACTATTTTTCTACCCCTCGCCCACGCACACAATGTATAGATGTGATGGACACTATATAACCAAGCTGTTCCTCAAGAGCGCAATGTCTGATCGAGTCTGTGTAAATATTTCTTAAAGCACAGTGCAATTTTAGTCTGGAGCACTTCCTCCCCTCATAATATCTATCAACAAATAAAGCCTATTTTAAAATCAATATTAGACGTCAACAGTCTTGTTTCACCCGTACCCTCAAAACAAGACTGTTTTGCTCGTTAGAAAGTACACCTACGATTGAAGATGTTTAAAACATTAGGTCTACTTGGTGCCGCAGCGTGGGTATGGAACCTGCAGGAGTCCCAGGCTTCCGAGATCAAATCGCCTCCAACTTACTTCTCCTTCATTTTTTTCAAATAACGAGCCCGTACTTGTTTGTTTGTTTTCATGAGTAAATTAATGACAGCAGGTGTAGGTAGAAGAGAGACGATCCATCCCTAAAACAAAAAAAAACAAAAAAAACAAAAGAGTTGAAAAAAAAACAAAAAACACAACAAAAAAAAACCAAGAGTTGAGGGAAAAAGTGTCAGCTTTTTATAGCTGGTACTAAGTGAAGTCTAACAGTTACCAGCACACACAAATATTACCAAGTTATCATTAGAAGTTAAAGAACAACAATATTTAACATTCAAAATTATTCTTTACTCTTCTTCCGTAACAGACACGTAGAAAGGACGTTCCAGATCCTTACGTTTTCCAAGGTGACTTACCATGAGCGCGTGGGGTAGGCACCCGTTGGTCTGGGACTGCAGGCCTACCGTGCCTAAGGCAGCTCGGACGTACGTTTCAGGACTGGGCTTATCGAAGGTCGGCTTGCGGATTTTGGACATTTTTGTTGCCACATAATACGGTAGAACACTCTGCACGTAGGAAAGATTGTGTTAAGCACAGAATGCTTTCAGATTAACTTACAGATCCATCAAGGAACTAAAAATCACTGGACGTCAGATAACCTGTATACTGAATTCTAGCTTAAGCTAGCCGCCTTTTCAATTCCAAAGGTCACAATGTACAAATATCAAAAACATTTTTAATCGGCTATCTTGTGGGTCATATTTGGAACGTGAAGGATAGTTCAGTGGTCTGTTGGCAGTCAGCGTTCCCAGCTGGGGCCCTAGAAAAACCACTCTTGCAAGCGTATGGTTGAAAAGCCTTTCTTACAATTTGCCTTGTAAGTACAAAACCTCATTCCAGTTGCTTAACGGAAAACGCTGTCGTGTTGGTTGTCTGGAGTAAACCCCCAATGTTTGCTTGGGAAGGAGGTGCAGAACCCAAGACGGGGATTTTTTTATTTGAGTAACAGCTCCCCAGTCTGGCACCTGTACAGACAGAAACACGAAGGCAGGAGGAAGAAGTAAAAAAGGGAACAGGAGGACACTTGGAACACTGAGCTCATAACTCCACAGGAGGGCTCAGAGGAAGGGAGAGATAGTGGTACCAGTGGAAGACCTCAAGGACAGAAGGAAGGATCAAGAAATGGAGCAGGGTTAATGGGCTTTTATCGCAATGTGCGGAAGAAACAGAAAAAGTAACAGTGCGTCTCAGAACTACCCAGCCCTGGCATCATGGAAAAGCAAGAGGAGGCGGCATGGGTGCATTGCTGTCAGAGGGATACTGGTACCACAACGGCACGTCAGTGGGGGGCCAAGATAGACCTGGGGGATCCAAAACCACATTCCAGCTATCCCCAGCTCACGCTACTGGAGAAGGAAAGGGAAACGCACGTATACTTGTACACTAGGAAGCAACCCTCTCTCCTCATAGTCATGGTTTTGGCGTTGCTTTCAACTTGTCCTCAATCTAGGCCTCTAAAAAAGTAACCAAAAAAGCCCTGGTCTATAGCCACTCAATCAGATATTGAACATACCAGATCTCAGAAGCTTAGAAAGGTTGGAACCTTACCAACACTTTGACAAGGACCTCCTAAGACACCGTCTGGGGCTGTACATCCAGTCACTACCGCCCATCACAGTAGTGAGCGCTGTGACTCATGCACCTGTACAGCAGACATCTGAGAAGTGTGCGTCCACTTCTGCTATGCTAATGGATCCCAAAATGAGAATACCATCTCGAAACTCAGTATATTTGGGCAAGTTACAGTTCAGAAACCTCCTTCCCCGCATTAGTCTCTTAAAGAACAACAACCACGCACGCTTGACCTCAGAAACATTTACTACCATGCTCTCAGAAGCACGGCACAGGGGGGAAAGGACCACCAGAGCTCTCCCTGACTATTTATCCATGCCATAGCCGTGGACTTTGACCACCACAAACAGGAAGCATTGGTATGTCTGCTCATTCCTTCACCTTAGAAGGTTAAAACCGTGCACTGCTCTTGATAAATAGGACTTTCAATAATACACTGCATGAGTCCACTTTCAAATGGAGAAGAAAAACATGGAGACCTGAATTTCAGAAGTGTAAGCATTTACCATCACCTTTAAAGTCGCCAAAAGCTACAAATGCTTGGGTAAAACTACTCATTCTGTCACCACAACAGCATAGGCACCTAGTTTCAGCTCCAGCATGTGAACCTCATCCATTTTTCAGATTACATTTCTAAACTGATTCTCTAGTTTGGTGTTTTAAAAACAGAAAACAATTCTAAGCTTCTTATTCACCACCAAATTATATCTGCAACATCCCCACGCGCAGTGGCACAATAGTTACGGTTTGTTTTCTGTCTTCCTCTGCTCGTAAGTGAATTGCACTACCCAGTTAAGCCACTGGATAGCACGAAGGGGAAAACAATTGTGCGTGAGGATACTGGAGAAAGCAAACATACAGCAGCGTTACTGGTTAGCTGTTGATTCACAGACTTGAAGGCACATAGAAGTATAGGATTACACTCCAGCATTTTTTTTCCCCTCCCAAAGGCTCTCCAGAAAACGAAGAGACAGGTATTTAATTTGAGAGACATTAGATTTACTGTTTTCCTATTAACTGTGCCATATTTTAACAGCTATAAAGAGACCTGTTGAATCCATTAAGTTAGTTTTCCCCCTTTCTTCCTCCCCACAAGGAGCTCAGACATTCAGGAACCATATCTAAAACTGGCATGACAGATTAAAAAATAAACCCACCACCACCACAAAAACCCCTTCACTGCCTAAAGCCTTTTAGCATTTTGCATTCAGGCAGATAAAACCCACACTACCTGGGCAAGTAACTGTATAGAAAATTCCTTGTCTTTATCCCGGGAAAGCCTAGCCTGCTCTCCAGTTTCAAAACATGCCTTAAAAGTAGCTTATGTCAATACAACGTCTCTTGCTCACTTAAAACATTTGCTACCGCTTACAGCTCTGATGCTTATTAAAATTGTCTGGCACTCAGAATTGGGGTCTTGAATGTCGGATCGATGCAAGAAGTCAGATCTCAAGTCCTGAACAGAAGCCTCTACTAATTATGCTACAGTCACATGACAAGAAGCCCCAAAAAGTCAGAATAGCTTGTTTACACAATTTTATCACCTGTTTTACCTTACTTTTAAAAAAAGACCTGAACTCTGGGGTGTTTCCAAAGAAGCTTCTTTCCATTTCTTTGCAGGGAAAAGGAAGCTGGGGGACATAAAGGGGAAACAGAAGAATTGCAGCAACCAAAGCTGACCTGTACAGAGAGCTAAAAGGCAAAGCTAAAAAGCTTTGGAGGAAGGCAGGCAATGCCATTTGCCATTAGTTTGGTGATGGGACACTAGGGAGAAAGCCTTTTGCTAGGAGAGCAGGACAACACCCAGACAGGCTGTCCAGAGAGGTCACAGCATCCCTGCCCTTGAAGGTTTTCAAGAATTGGCTGGCTAAAGCCACGACTAGCCCATGACCTAGCGTTAGCCACAATCCCACTGCTAACTGCTAGGGAATCCCACTGCTAGCAGAGAAAACTTTTTAGAGATCCCTTCAAACGAACACTTTCATGATTTTGTGATCTGATATTTTATGTAGTGGACAGGGTAGAAGAAAACAGGTAGTAAATGGTTTTACTGTTACATTTTTGCTATGCATAGTAACCAAGTATAGAGGGAAAATGCCACTAACTAACTGAAGTTAAAAAAAGGGAGCAAAACAAAGAAGTGAAGAACCAAGCAGTATTTTCAGACATACTCAAAAACCAAAAGTTTCAGAAGAGTCTGCAGAAACCTTTCAGGGAGAGATTTTCCCAGAACAGTCTTGAGAGAAGTCCTTGTTGTCTTCTTCCTCATTCCTTTTCTTTTTGCCTCTCTCTTTCTCTCCACGTAAACACACACTGAATTTTAACCTATGCTATTACTGTGCTGCTTCTGTAAAACTAAGGATGCCTGTCAGCCAGAAAGAATGTATTTTTAATTTAAAGATGGCTACATTGAAATAAAAACACTATATACTATCAGAACTAAGCTTCCACAGAGAAGGCAATCCACTTGAGCAAAACTGATATACTTTAGGTTGAACTTCAGAAATTGGTAAAATCCTACCTGCGCTTTGTTTCTGGTTTTCACACAGTGGTACTCCACAGGTATTGGCATGGCAAAAGTTAACTGGTTTAAATGGTGATCTCAGCTGGAAGTGCAAGTCTGGAATTAAAAGCGCTACCCTTTTGAAGGTCACAGAGATGAACTTCAAAGAATCTAAGGGGGATGCAGTTTCCTAAGGGCTCGAAGGAGATACGTCAGCTAGCCTTCACAGGAAGGTACTTGTAATATTCATTAGTGGTTTATAGGGAATTTGGCTGGAACAAGCCGACAAGGACATGGACTGCAATAAAATTAACGTAACAAATTGAAGGTGTGACAGCTATTGGTCATCAGGCCCACATAACTCAGAATGGCAATTCGCTGTCTCCATTTAGGGGCAAAAAAGCAGGGCTGTCAGGAATTCAGCACCCTTCGCCCACACGGGAGTTACAAAAAGACAGCTTCCCACAGCCTGTGAAGTTTTGTACAGGGGAACATAACTTGATACAGAAAACCAGATTTAATTCTTCATTTGTTTATAATGTTAAAAACGTAGGACACTGAAAACTTTTTTTCTAGCTTTTCCATACCCAAAAGCTAGAAAATCTTTCCTATGCTATGTACATTCATACTGCGTTTAATGCCTTTAGGCAAGCATGAGTTACTGGGCTATTTACCTTTTCAGTTTCAATAGGTACTCCACAGTCATAAATGACAGTACCTGCTCCTTCTCCATTCTCCTCTCAAAGCGACAGAGTGCTACTTAGACAAAATTTGGGAAGGAGGAGACAAACGCACATAGGAACACCACATCTCAAAGCTGTAACACTTCTTTCTCCTGCAAATATCTGTCTCTAAATACTCTCACACTGAGGTAACTATCAGCAGCTTTACCTGAGAAAACACCAGAAAACAGAGAACGAGCTTAGACATTGTACCGCAACACACATACACACAAAAAAGGGAAAAAAAGAAAATCACACGCAGCTCTATTGCCAGTGAAGCTGTGTGTTGAAGGAGCCCGTGCCTCACCGTTTGTAGGTAAGCTTGAGCAGGAAAGAAAGAAATCCTACTGGAAGACAACTTATTATTGATGTAGAAAAGAGAAATACCAGTTCCTTCAGTCTCATTTGGAGAGTGTGACCACAGATTAAAAGACGGCCACACTGCATGTAGATGAATTTTTTTAGAACAGCTGTCTGATAATGAAGCTAAATCTGCAAGTAATACAATTTGAACCACATTGGGGAGATAGAAGTAATATAGAAGGGTAAAAGTGAAAAAAAGGTGTAAGGAACTTGCAGCATGGTAAAAATTGACCCACTGCAGGACAGTTTGAGGCTGAAGCCAGGGAAAGACTTGGAAAGCCGTGTGAGGGGAGAAGTAACGAGGAGACATCAAACGCTAACAGTTGCTCCAGCTTAATTCGCTTCAAGAACAGAGAGCACACACAAACCACCCCGTATGCCGAAGGGGTACTTGTTTGGAGTGCTGCCTTTTTATGCATCCTTCACTGCTGCACGTTGGTTTAGGTGAAGGTACATGCCAGGGTGCTAGGGCACAGCATCAAGCACTCTGATGAGAAGTTATGCTTCGGAAGCTCTACAGCAATTTATAATCTGTTACCAGCGTAAAATTAACATCATCTAGTCTGTCCTGAAGAAGGTCTCTAACAACAGAGTTAGAATGCTTTCAGGGACCACCTTTGCTAGCCTCCTCTCCACTGGCAACAGACCCCAAACTAAACATCCCTTCAGATGTTTAGCATAAGGTTTAAACCTAGATTTAAATGAAATTCTCATTAAAAGGTCAGTGACTGCATGGGAATAGCTCAGCCAGCAATTGTCTCTTTTCTCAACACAATCCTCTCAGGAACTGGGACAGGACATTATACTAAACATCTGGGACTAAACATCTGGATACTAAACCGCAGGACATTTCCTGGTGATAAGTTCTTATTTTGCTAAGTATGCTTAAGGG
>NW_009621508.1:6558-22906 GCF_000690535.1 Cariama cristata | reverse complement strand
GGGGGGAAATCTAGCACATCAAAAAGGTAACATAGCCTTAAATTGAAAACAACTTCTCTACGGTTTTAGCCAGCAACAAAAGTTGTACTCTCGCGCTTAATAATTACCCAAACAAAGGCAGGCAACTTTGTGCCGTACTCCTCATAGGGCCTTTGGAGTTCAGATGGTTTTGAGAACCACCATACAGAGTAGGGGAATGACAGGCATGGATGTAGGCCAGTCTGGCTCATAAGACGACCCTGAACTGAATTTAAAAGAGATAACACCATTGTCTTCACGGTACAGGTAAGATGTTATACCACTTTTATCAAACTGACTATTGCTCTAGAGAGCAACAGGTTTAATAAGTAATGAGAAACTCGGTGTTTGCGACCAAAGCTGGAAATTCCAGCTACGTTTTGGAAGCAAACACTAAGAGTATGTGAGAAGTGATATTAAAGCAAAATCCTGTAAAGTTGTGAGAGACTGGCTTGGTTTGCTTTTATGCCCCATCAAAACTAATTAAAACCATGGAAAGTAAACAAATGGGGGGAGAAAAAAGCAAGACTCTTTAGTAATGTGGAAACATAGTATTAAAGAAAATTAAATCTGTCCATTAGGTACAGAGGGTCTTTGAGGCTTTTGTTTGTTTCCACTACTATGCTTGCACTAGCAGTTGATTCACTGACACTGCAGGAATTGCTACTATTTCTAGTCTTTTGAGCAGTTACCCATTGAATCTCTGTACAAATGCAATTCAAAAGTGCATTCCAGTAGATGAAGTTGAATAAAGATGTATTCTACAGTTGCACGCAGTTTTATGGAATATTTTATACTTAAAGGTTCAATTACCACCATCAGCTAAAAAAAAAAAACACCAAAACACAAAAAAGAAGAAAACAAAAAACAAAACAAAATACAAAACCCGTCGTTTTTGTTGCTTCAAGATGTGTTATTTCAGATTAACTTAAGAGAGCTGCTAATGGGATCAAAGGAAATCCTTATCCTTAATCTGTGTCACATATTCATGAGTAAGAGAATATGCCGATTCCCTTTTGTTACCAAGACACCAATGTTGCTGTGGAAACCACACTTACATGAAACAAACTCTACTTACCTGCACAATGATGCCCTTGCTCTTATATTCCGCGTGGAGGCCTCGGGAGAAGTAATCCACAAAAGCCTAGAGAGAAAAGAAGGGAAACATGCAGCATGCTACACAGTAACATGGAAACTCTACTTTGCAGGTTTTTATAAGCGTATTTGAACTACTATTTAGAGTTCCTGTTTTCAAAGCGAAAAACCTTAAGTTTTCAAAGAAACTTTGCCTAGTACAGCAATGCCGTCTGAATAGAAACCCTATGCTACCAAAGTATTTTTACAGAAGTGAGGCTCAATCTAAACAAGTAAAATCCTTTTTAATTTAGAAGGTAGAAGGAACTAGATTTGTTACATAAAATCTAGATAAAAAAAGGACAGTAAGACTTTGTATGTTCACATTGCTCACTAATGTCATCTCCTTAGACTTTTTTTCTTTTTTGAAGAGTGATTTAAATAGGTTTCTCTTGTCCATGGTTTTTAAAACTTAGTGTTTAAATACTTTGTCTTCTGCCTTTACACTGTTAAGAAATGCCACCCTATAGCGATACTTCTTCCTAGTCCTGAAGTCCTCCTCCACAGATTCTCTTCCAAACTTCTGGAAGTTTTAGAAATTACAAGATGAAAAGTTTAAAGAAAGAAGTGAAAGGGCTTAAAAGATGGATGCTAGTACCTGCTTTCAAGATGCCCTCACATCTGATACAGTTGCCTCCACAACCATGCCCAGAAAGTATTGTCCTAATAACCCAAGGCTGCTCAGCAGTTCAAACTAGCACACATTCCCCCCTCCTCGAGTTCTTCTAAACCACCTTTCCACTTTTCCCTCCTGCAGCACAGCGAGACAAAATATCAGGTTCTGCTACGGTTTCCTGTTTTAGTGAAACAACATGGCCAAGTAGGATGAATGCAGTACCTTTAACTGAAGGAACTAAACTATCTTTTCCATGCTGGAAGCTATAATAAATACCAAATAAATTAACTCAAGTATTTAAGAAGCAGTTGCTTCAGATCAGATTCAAAACAAACAGCAAAGCTCTAGTTTTGCACCTGCTTTACAGTCTTCCTTTGGTCACCATGTCACCAGTGGATTCACACAAGTCCCAACTGAAACCAGCACTTACAACTTTGCAGTGCCCAGTGTTTCTCCTGTCAGGGTCATCCCACTGAACTCAGCCTATACAAGCAGCAACAGAAACACTCCCGCACTACTGGGCCATTACTATAGATACTCTTCTGAGCATACACAAGAACTGAAAGAAAACAAGATTTATTTTTTTTTTTGCTGTGTAGCAGATAGGTCCTTTTATTCTCCATCTTCAAGTTGCATGTACAAGTTAGAAGGAGGCTCATTAAAGCAAAAAAGCTTATCTTCTGTCCAACTGTTCTTTCCTTCTCCCTTTCCCCCCAAGTCTAAGTTCTTAATGAAATTCAATACTCAACACGAACAAGGCTCTGAAAGTCTGGTCTAGCAGCAATGATTCAAGCGAGCCAGCCATCCTATTGCAACAAGAAGGCACTTGCATAGACATGCAAATAGTTTGGTGCAGTCCCTGAACGCAGTTGCCAGATGTATGTGTGATAACTGCGCAGAGTATATCAATAATCCATTAACAATAAATTAAAAACCCCTATGTTGTGTTAATCAAAGTGCTTTGATCATTCAAATTTCTAACTGTTTCTACATGACAAGAGTCCTGAAATGAGTTACTGCTCCAAATACGGAGAGAGAGAGTGTATAAAAAGACTGTCATCTCTACTGGTCGCAAAGAGCTTGCAATAAAGAGAATGTTCATTTTACATGAGAAGAAAAAACAACTTCCAGTACCCAAATAAGCTTTGGAGTTTTGATTCTTGAAGAATTTATTTCAAGACAAGTTCGGTTTTCTAACTCCACAGGCTCAAGCCTCCCAACAACTGTTAACTTAAAATGGTCTTATGAACACTAAGTAAACATCCCCTGAATAAGCAGATAAGCATTGCATGCAAGAAAATTTCTTCTCCTTGGCTATCTAGTAACAAACCCAAACACTAAAGATCAGGGGGGAATAATCATATTTCACTTCTCATTAGTATTAACATAAGTAAATAGGTAAACCTGTCAAAAAATAGGACTATGATTCCTTTAAAAGTGTCTTGTTTCATTGTAAAATAGGGAACTCTCCATGGGAAGGTTAAAGAGTTGGACTGCGTCTGTTCCTGATAATTAGCGAAAGCCATTGACTTAGACCTGAAGGATACTATGCTTTAAATCCCCTCTATATAGATGAGAAAAAAAAAAAAAACACCTAGAAATTGCAGATATAGTCTTTCTATAGCTACATTAGGGGAGTCACTTTCATGCTTACTAATCTTGCTGTGGTAGAAGATGAGCAGTGCTGAGAACAGGCAGATTACTTAACCCACAACTGAGTTTCTTAAAGTGAGGGGAAGAAATATTTGAGATTCTCACTGAAAAAAAGACTATCCAAAGCAGCGTAAGGCATATTGTCACTAAAATCAGAAGCTCAATTCATTCCATAAAGCTGAAGGCACTGCCGCAACGAAAGTGACCTTTTCTATTAAAACAAAGAACTGTGCTCTCAGGAAACAGCGTATCAGCTAAAACTAATTCAGGTTTTCATGATTTCTAAACTTAAATATCCCCTCCTTTAGTATGAGTACAATAGCGTGCATCAATTCCTTTCTGGAAATATGAAGACGTTACTAAGAGTCTAGAGGAAACGTAGGTCTGTTCTGACATGAATGACACTACTGAAAACTTCTTCATCCTGTCAAGGTTCTGCTTAGACTCCGAAATCCTTGAAGTATTTAAAGTAATTACCAGGTGCGCCTGAAAAAGCTCTAGTGCCATACTGCTTTAATACCAGTGTAAATGTCTCTTGCATTTAGTTTTATCAGGTATACTTCAGTTCCATACTGTGTACCCATAGCCTGTCTTTACGGCGTTACCTGGAGATCTTTAGAGGAACATTTTAGAAGCCCCTGTAAGTACCTTTCGAAAAAAAAAAACACACACACACAAAACAAAACCTAAAAAACAACAGCTGCAGAAAGACAAAACTGTCCAAGTGACACAAAGAGAAACCAGAGCACATAAATTTAACGTGAAATGTAGGTCTAGCGTAGTAACTTATGAACTGGTAAAATGAACCAGCCTATTGTGGAAGACGACTGGAAATTTCAGTAAAAGGAGCATTTGGCTAAGCAGGCAGCTTCTTGATGAACTAAAAATGAGCATAGGAGACACAGAAACAAGGAGAAGTAACAAAAGAGAAACATAAAACATTACTGGGTACTTTGGAATAAAATACAAGCTAGGAAAAGACTATCAAAGGTCATTAAGGGTAGCAGTAAAGGATCCTACAGGTACTCTAGTTTCAAGAGGAGTTTCAGAGAAATGGAGGGTCTGTTGATGGATGAGGGAGACAACCTGGAGCTAAAGGATAGAAAAAGGTTAAGGTATTCAACACTTCTCTTGCCTTTGCACAGCCAAAGCCCGCTCACATGCCTCTGCATGCACCAGTTTTGTTTAACGAAAGGGATAGGCAGAGGCAGCAACAATTTAGGGACTACTCAGAGAAATTGGGTATGTTCAAATCCATGGAGCCACCACGGATTCACTCAAGAGTGCGGAAAGAACTAGTCCGTATATATATAAAGTCTGCTGCCTACAATACCTGAAACACTATGGAAACTAGGGGAGGTCTTTGACAACTGGAAGAGGGCTAACATATCCCTCCTTGAAAAGGCAAGAATGATCCTGTCAGCTTTAACTCCGTTTGTGGAAAGATGATGGAGCCCTCCTCTTGGAATTCATTTCCAAGCACATAAAGGACAAGAAAATACATCAGAAACAGTCAACACAGATTTACCAACAGCAAATTCCTTTCTACAATGGAGTGGACAAGCTTTTTACATGAGGGAAACAGATTTTTAATACGTATAAACTATACGTGTGTGTATGTGTATATATATAGAGAGAGAGATTTTCACTTCAGTAAAGCTTTTGACACCTTCTTCTGCAGCATTCTCATTTGGAAGTCGAGCAGATATGTGCTGAAATGACAAACTGCTAGCCAGACTGAAAATTGGCTGGACCACCAGGCTCAAAGGGCCATGATGAATAGCTTGACACCTGGCTGATAACAAGCAGAGAACCCTACAGATCAATACCAAGGCCAATATTCTTTAGTATCTCCTATCAGCAACCTAGATGATGACACAGAGCACACCCTCAGCAAATTTGCAGATGACAACATTAGATGGAGCGACTGACATGACAGAGCTTCAGTCCAGAGAGATCCTGATAAACTTGATTATTGTTAAACATCGTGAGATTTCTCGACTGGCACAGAGTGAAGTGCAAAGTCCTGCATACAGAGTGGGATAACGCCATGCCTTAATTTCGGTCGAGTAGCAGCCCTGCTGCAAAGAACCTGGAATTTACGGTGGCTGCCAGGGAGAAGATAAGCCAGTAATCCACCCACTGCAAGAACATCAAGCAACATACTGGGCTACGTTAGCAGGATGTATGGCCAGCAGATCAAGTGAAGTTGACTATTTGGTAATGGTGAGGCCCTGGAGCTCTATCCTTTCTCTTACCTGAAATGCTAAGCTTAAGGCAACTAATAAAAAAGAACAAATGTTTGCTTCGAGCAAGCACCAGAACAGTCCTACTTAAATAAATATATATACATATATACTGAAGATACACATCTTCAGTACGATTAGGGGAAAAAAGTTTCAAAGTCAAAATAAGAAAGTGTCAATGTCCTTTCTCAACCTCACACTAAGCTTGCTTGGTACACTAGCATTCTTTTCCTCGTAAAAGCAGAATGCATAATGAAATATATAAAATAGACATTTTCATGCCGGTAAACCCTTGCACTCAATTTTTCCTCTCAACCTTCCAGCTTCCACTATTGGAAAAATTTAAGTTAGAAACTCAGTACTTTTAGTTCATGAAAGCACCACTAGATGGACACCAAAACATTTATGTTTGACACTCGCTTTCAGCATGGAAAAGAACGCTTACCTTGGTTGCAGAGTAAAGAGTCAGCAGTGGAGTTGGATACATCCCAGCAGCTGAGGAGATATTCAGGATTACCCCTTTTGATCTGAAAGGCAATGAAGGTATATTATCATGAAATAAAGGAACCATCTTTCATGTTTCAGAAAATTACTGCAAGCCTAAAAAAAACCTCTAGGCTGCAATTGAGATTAAGATCTGTTTAAAACCCCTAACCAAATCCTAAATTAAAATTTACTAATATGACTCTAAGCACAATTATAAGTACTTAAGCAGCTGGTATAAATCAGGAACAACTCCAAGGTCAATACAGCAAGAGAATCAAGCTCCATACATAAATATATACACACACACTGGGCTAAACTATGCAAAACCGACTGGGTAAAGCTGGCGCAAGTCCAAAAGGCAACATCTAAATCTTGGGCTAATGTGGCAGAAATGGCAACACAAGTTTGGTGTATAGTTTACACTTTGATAATCCTTTCGCTCTTCTAAATGTTACTTCATGATGGATCTTCAAGATACAAAGTATCTGAATCTACTGCTCAAATAAAGGAGTGTTTTAATATGGAGGATGTCCAGTGGATGACTACAGAAAATGAGAGTTGTTTTACAGCTGTATTACAGTAACACCAAAGGTATGCCACAACAATATTTCGGTAAGGGTACCAGTCAGAAATTAGCTACCACCAGCTCCACCAAGCACTTCTAAAGCATGTGCAGGTAGGACAGAACGCCAGACTTCTGGATTACCCAACCCAGACTGATTTTGAGCATGCCTACTTCTGAGACTAGTTTTACTTACAAAACCAGACATATTATTTAGTGCTAAGAAGAAAGAAGAATTAGTTTTAAAAACTTCAGGCAAATTAGCGCAAGTATGCTGTTAGAAGGTGCTACCACACAGTCCAACACAGTGAAAGATGCATCTCTTCTTCTTACCCTGTGGTAAATTCAAGCCAGTTTATCTGAACATACTAAGTATGTCGTGTTTAGGGCAGAGTGAGAACATTCACGTAGGTATCATGCAGCTCAACTCCTGCAGATTCACATACGAGTTTCTCATCATACTTGTTCATCTAAGTATACCCTATGATGCTGCTGCTGCCACAATGATTTAAGTAACCGTCTTAAAATCAACCAGTTGAGTTTAAGTGACCATTACAAACGAAAACAACATAACTCTTTGAAAATTGTGACAATAGATTCAAACCAACGTGGCTTCTGCCATGATACAAGTGTGAATTAAATCTGCGATTGATTCACCTCTTGAAATTAGATGGCTAACGTGACGGAAAAGAATCATTTCAGTCATTCAGGATTTCAAACACCTGTGCCAAAGCTTGTTGGATTTTTCAGGAGTTATCTGCCAGGCTTGGTTGATGAAATAAAATAGTAACATGGATCAAAATATGTAGTATGGAGAAAATAAGACCACAAATTAATCATGAATTTTCACGACAGCAAAAGGTTAACAGTGGATGCCAGAAGTTTTTCGTATCAAGACAGGTGGTGCTTGTGATATTTATTCATGAGCTCAAATGGGGATTAGCAGTGAAATGAGTATTCATGCAGTTTTTAAGAGAGGTTACCAGATTGGAGAACACTATAAGGAACTTTTTAAAGAGCTCAGACTGCTATGTGAACAGACTACAGAATGGCAGATGAAAAACATCAGTATTAACAAAACCAACAATGCATACTGAAGGAAATAACGTGAATTAATCACAAACCTTGCAAGACTCTAAATCAACTATCCAGTCCCTGGAAACAAGGTCCACAAGGAATTCTCTTTTATGCAGCAGTCACCAAAACCAGCCAAAGAACAGGATGGTCAGAATGGCAGGGACAGATCCACCACCACTGAAATCTTGTATTACAGTCCATGGAACACTTTCATCCCTCCAAATATAGGACAGAAATATTAAGAAAGGGGAAAAGAAGAAAAAAACCCTGAAACATCGATGAGGTGAAGAGATTGGTTCAATTTAGCTATTTAAGAGACTATTAAGAGCAGCCATGATAAGAGTATACAGACTAATGAATGACAAAGATCAAGATCTTGATTTATCCTCTCAGAATGCAAAAGAAAGATAACATTTAAATGAAAGACTGAAATTTAGATCTGATAAAAGGAAGTGCTCTTCCCATATTCAGACAACAGGAGTACTTGCCACAAAACTTAATTGAGGATAAAAACTTAACAGGATTCGAAAAAGGGTAAGTGTTTATATGGATAAACACAAGCCTCGTGCTTATAAAACAAACGGAAGCTTTAGAAGAGAGGCTGGCATTCAGGCTGTAAAGCACAGGTCACACAGCGTCTGGCTAAACTGCAGCTTTCTAGAAGGAGTCGTGACCACCATCGAGGTGCAGGGGATTAATGATCTGACCCAGTGAAGAAAACCCTCTTGGAAACACAACAAATTAATAGCAGCCCCTTGCAGAAGCTCCATGTATTGGTCTCTCTGAAGCAGTCAATGCCACTGTGGGTTTTGTGGTTTGTATTTTTTCTTTATAAAGAAAATAATTCTAGCCTTAAAAGCTTATAACTTAAAAGGAAACTGAGAAGCATGCGTGTAGGGGGAACACTTCCAATTACTCCAATTACAATTTTGCTTCATAGAGGAATTGCAGAAGAAATGGGTTTTTTTAGGGAGGGATCTGAAGAACTATGCAAGCATCGGCGCGGCAAAAAGAAACGTTGGCTCCGTCCAACTCAACTGTGCAGTTCATGCAAAAAAAAAAAGGAAAAAAAGTTGGTTAGGATGAAGAGAGCCAGGCCCACACCCTCACACCTCCCCATCATTCTACCTTAAGTGGTCCAGCGTCGGGAAGGCTATATTTAGCCATCTCCCTGTTGCTGTGGCAACCAGCGCCTGCTCCAGCTGCACGCCAAGTGGAAAGAGCAAGCTTCCTCTGTAATGTAATTATGCACTTGCTACTTCCCTGGCAATAAATACCATAGTTTGATATTTGTCTAGAAACAGTCAACTGATTTTTGTTGTTGTGGAGGGGGGGGGTTTGTTCCCAAAGACATCAAGCCTCGATTTTCAGTTCTATGAGTCTCCCACCTTAGAGAGTAGCCTGAAAATTTACAGAGGAACTGCCCATTGAAGGGTAATAGGAAGCTGCAGATTATAAATTGTCACTCTTAAGTGTTCAGAGCACAACAGAGGAGCCACAGCAGAGAATCTAAACACCATTACCAGAAGTGGCATTCATCTAATGCTGCTATGTTTATTATAAATAAAAAGTAAAAGACACACCAAGATGCAGGTGCGCTTTCTCCTTACAGACCTGGATCCAAAGCATGTAAAGTCTGCTCCATTTCTGTTATTTGTCTTGTAATATGTGGCCATAAAACCAACATTCAGATACGTAAAAGTACGCACTACAGCTAGCTGCAAGATGCTATAGAGTGCTACGTCACACCTATCTACTCAACACGCTCTCCTCCTTGGACAAGCAAGGAATAACAATGGGATTCCTCGTTTTATTCTTAGAGCTTGGAGCCCTTTTTCCTAACCCATGGTCCCATGTGAGAAATTTATGGTTGGCCCAAAGAGCAGCTGAGTGCAGCCACCATTCATTCATGCCCTTGGATCTGCTGGACATCCATGTCCTCCTGCGGTTACAGACTCTTAGCGGTGTTAACGGCCTGTGAGCTATGACTATGCAGGAGTTGGCAGCTGCAGACATTGCTTCTGTGCACTGCAAATCCAACTGACTTTGAAAAACTGAACAGAAAATAAAAGCTTTTTCAAATATTTTTCCCTGGGACAGAAACCAAGGCCTTCATTCAAATGGAGCAGTCATTTAAAGTGGCTCCTCACACACAGGAAAAGATTCAAGATGCGTACTTTTTTCTTTTAAAGCACTATTAACCTTTTCTTTCCAAGCCTCTTCGTGAACATTTATCCTTGAGATTCCTGAGGTAATCATGTAGTTAAGAAAAGCGAGAAGAAACATAACATGGTGTGCTCAAGGGCAGTCAGAGCCAGACGTCAGCAGGATCCTGGTTTGCTGCTTTTCATTCAAATCATCTTACCCAGGTTAATACATAACAGAAAAATATACACAGGATATTCTATACGTAGAGTACACATCATTCTGTCCTGAGAAGCGGAAGAGATCAATTTTGGCAAATGGGTAACTATGACATTTCTTTAGACAAAGAAGAAACGGAGGCAAGAAATTGTTAAGAGCTTCAAAGTTCCAAAAATTGATAACAACACAACATTAAATCCTTTGAAAGCAGAATGGCTTTGGTCATGTTGGCATCTTCGGAGGGCAATGGTTTCACAACAGGCAGGTCCCTTTATCTATCAATAATAGTACATGGGCAAGGAGTAACTTTTGACTTACAAACCCTGAGTAGCTACCATCACTGTATTATAATCCTCATCCTATACTCCAGCTTCACTGGGAAATATTACACCCCCGCTCCACCTCTGTCTGGGGTCTTCTTTTCTAATTCAAGTTTCTTTACATGAAATAAACTCATTCTTATTTCCTGATTAACTAAAAATGTAAGCTCACCATCACCCTGATGTGCTAGACACTGACTTCCACGCTGGCCACTAGCTCTGACAGATTGTACTCACAAAGAAACTTTGTTGTAGATGTGAAACCTTTGCTCTGCATCTGTGCAACACTGAAATAATTGAATCGGGATCTGCAATGAAGACTCCCAGATAGTGGGATGATACAAGAAATACCAATTTTATTTTTTTTCTTAATCTTTGTCAGATTTGGAGGTTTGCCCCATATATATGCTCCTCCTACAGCATTCGTTTGAAGGCGATACCACGGTGACTGTCATGCATGGCTCTACACAGATTCCCTCAGTATTGCGAGCGTAGCTCAGACCTGACCTAGGGCGAGTCCCAGCAAGCTGGGCTTACCACCACAAAAGAGACGGCGAGCAGCCTGGGACAGTCAATATCAGCTAGACAACAGCCTGGAGGGACTACGTGGAAACGCTGCACCTTGTAGCTTCACCTGGGAGCTAGCTGGGAAGTCAGTACATGTCTTTGGTGGCGACAGTGGTGTGCATTAACTCATTTTAAAGACCTGGTCTCCAGTTCTACTTTTCCAAATGATCACAGGCTTTCCTCAATATACCTCCTACTGTATAATGAGAACATATTCTTTGCATCCATTTTACTTACAATGACTTGGAGAAATAGCCTTAAGAAGGTTATTCCCAGGAACTGTAACCACCCCCTCAGAATAGCAGGTTGTTGAGTTAGTGCTGATGAGTCAGACGGGCTTTTTAATTCTGTTCTAAAAGGAATCACCACAACAGTGGAGAAGGGAGAGGAAAAATAAAAAGGGAATCGAGTGGAAAAGGCTTCCACCGTCTGATGATTCATGCACCATCAGCGTGACTCACCCGGCATTACTCTGCCATTAAAACATGGAGACTAGGCTGATTAGTCACAGTAATGAATTTTTCAAGAAAGGATTCTCCCCTATAAATAATGATGACTTTGTCTGGGTAGTGTTAGTGTGACTCACCTTTCCAGCATGCCGGGCAGCACCAGTCGTGTCATCTGCAAAAAAGAAAACATTCGTGATGGCTAAGAATTCAGACACCAGACAGCCAGAGACCGAGGGAAGCCTCCCTTCCTCCCAGAAGCAGCTGCCACCCCCTCCACCCCAACCACGGCTCTGGGAAGCAGAGACCATACTTTGCGTAGGCAGTTTATTTTTATTCTACCTGGATAACTTGGCTCTCTCAAGTAGTGTGTGCACTGAATCTGGTGAACACATCCAGCTAGCAGCATGAGAGTAAATTAAAAAAAAAAAAAAAGTCTTCTCCGCTCTGCAGCATCCGTGGCCTCTAAAGAACATTGAAACACCAGAGTACGACGGTACATGTACGATCTTTCTCTCCCCATGAAAAGCACCTGTCTTCCTCAAGACTGAGTAAATTTACCCCCTATGCCAAGACTCAAGACAATATCTAATGCATTTTAGCTAGGCTAACTGAACTGCTGGTTTTAAGTTAAAAATAAATTATGGAGCAGCAAGAGCACTGGACAGAACTAGCCAATATAAGTTCCCTACATTATGTTACCTACAGAAGATATTTAAGACCCCTCAGCATTTTTTGCTGATTACATGGATGTCTTCACATCCCCCACGAAGAAAGTAGCCTGGCAAGCCTTCTCACTGCTCTGGAAGCTCTTGCCTTCGTTGTGACTCTGAGCAATCTATTTACAACCCGGTTGAAGGATTCTCCAGAGCAGTAATCCTGAAACAAGCTTCCCAGTTGCAGACAGAGCAGCTCTGACAAGGGAAACAAATCAAGCATTGATCCAAACTTTGATGAATTTTTAATTAGCGTGAAATAGTTAATTTTCCTACTACTAATTACTACCATCCTAAAATATGATTTAAATCCAAAACTTCTGCCTTTAAGAAATAACGTCGTTAAAGTTCAGCTTGTGCCAAATACTACCCTGCCCCCAGCCAACCCTGTTAAAAATTGTCACCTCACTGACACCAAAGACAGATCAGACAAATAATATAAATTGTTACCACTTTTCACATCTTTAAAAGGTGTCCCAACAAAAAGTTCTCGAGAACACAGTGAGGACGGGGTAATAAAATACTAACGACACCAAAATGGAATGGTACTGCCACTGATACCAAATTACTCTGATAGCTTAAAACGTGAAACATTTGAGTAGTATGGGAGGAAAAACACACGCAACAAAAAAAGAAATTGGCATATATAGGACCATAAAACACCTGCAAGCACTTTTATTACAAAGAAACAAATCTTATTGTAGCAAACTATTCATATTACTCTCACGACTGCATTAGCCCTTACATATGACTGATTCTGGGCTTGGGTTTTTCTGTTATTGTCCTGGTTTCGGCTGGGATTAGAGTTAACTTTCTTCCCAGTAGCTGGTACAGCGCTGGTTTTGGATTTAGGATGAGAATAATGTTGATAACACACTGATGATTTCAGTTGTTGCCAAGTAGTGTTTATACTAAGTCAAGGACTTTTCAGCTTCTCATGCCCAGCCAGCAAGAAGGCTGGAGGGGCAGCACAAGGAGCTGGGAGGGTGACACAGCCAGGACAGCTGACCCCAATGACCGAAGGGATATTCCATACCATGTGACATCATGGTCAGTATATCAACTGGGAGGAAAGCTGGCTGGGGGCCACTGCTCGGGAACTGGCTGGGCATCAGTCGGCAAATGGTGAGCAATTGCATTGTGCATCACTTGTTTTGTAGATTTTAATTCTTTCACTATTATTATTACCATTATTATTATTTTCTTTCTTTTCTGTCCTATTAAACTGGCTTTATCTCAACCCATGAGTTTTCTTGCTTTTACTCTTCCAATTCTCTCCCCTATCCTGCTGGGGTGGGGGAGTGAGCAAGCTGCTGCGTGATGCTTAGTTGGCTGGCTGGGGTTAAACCACGACAGTTTGGTTTTATTTTTAAATTATAATACATACCCTTTCAGGAATAAAGGAGGGGAAAAAAAAAAAAAAACCACGAAAACAAAATTTCAGTTGATTGCAGTTGACTCACAAAGAAAATGGTAGAGAAGGGCTGTGTTTTGTATTTTATTGGCATTTCTCACTTAGAATAGATTCTGCCATCAGCCATGCTGTATGACAGGTTCAATAAGGGACTGCACAGGCAGGACTTGAACAGACCTCACTTTTGTGAAGTCGGCTGTTGACAGGCTTAACTCGCAGCACTGCCCCAGAACTCCAACCAAGTATTCAGAGTTGGTAAGTATCGCCAAACTAAACAGATCTGATGCAACTTCAAAAAAAAACACAACTTCAACATTATGTCTAAGCATACATGAGCTTTTTCATACACTAATGCTTCAAGAGAGATGTGGAAACAACTATTTCTTTTAATGTTAAAGGATAAAGAACGACTTGGACTGATTTTAAGACTAGTTGAAGACTGGCAGATCTTTTATCTGGTGCAAGCTTTATGATATCTCTCCCACAGACCCCTTGGCAAAAAGTAGCATGTTGTTTTTTGCCTCTCAGGGCAGCGTAATGCTGCATATCATCTCCATAGATTGACACGTGGACTGAAATTGGCTTCCCTTAGGCAACCCATAAATGGTCTGAAAAAACAGTACAGGATCTCCCATTGTAATGCAGAGGGGACCCCACATTTGAAACTTTGTCATAAACCCAGACAAATGCGTTCACGGTCTAAATCCAAGTTGCAACCCACCAAGCAGCTCTAACAGTGTATCATGAACCTGCCGGTTACTATTGATATCCAAACGAGAACACAGAAAAACGTGCTACAATAAATTGACTTATATAAAATTAAAAAGCTATGAAGCTCTTGATAGCTGAGATATAACAATAGGTTCACAATTCAGGCAGAAATCAAGAAATCGCTCACCACCAGCTGTGTTAAATAGTCTGTTTCTAAAGTTCAGCTGGACAGGCAATCATTCCACACACACCCCCCACCACCCCAAAAAAACAGCGATGGCAAAACTGGATTACTCAATATCACTTCCATTTGTTTCCATTAAAATTACTATTTTGAGGGAATTTCAAATCTGTGAAATAGGGCAAAACTGTTTTTCCTATCTGTATTTTTACATCCTGTGATGTGTGAAAAGAGATATATGAATATTCAGTACCTTTGTGTACAAAAAAAAAATACCGTTTTTTTTAAAAGAATAAAATAACAGAAGGCAGCTCTCTGAGTCAGTCTCACCTCACCCAGCCAAGTCTACACTCAGACTGTTCCAGCAGTGCAAGAGCACTATCGGAAAAATGCTGGCAGGGCATTCTGCAGCCATATTCGGGTCTGGCAAATTTATACATTGTACACACAGGTAAAATATTCCCAGCACTAACTCAAATAAAACAATCTATAGCAGAAATGTAGTTTTGCCACTAACAACAGCGTCCATACGGGCTTGCAGGATTTTTATCCAAATTAGCCAAACTGGTTAACACTCTTGCTTTCCATAGCCATAATCTCAGACATGCCATTATGAAACAGCCAGTTCAACAACAAACATCTAGAACTGAATAAATATCTCCCAGATAAAGAATCCAAATTTTAGCTAGGTCTTATTTAGAGATAGCCAGTTCTGTAATGGGGTGTAGTTCATAAATGCCAAAGTCTGAGTCTATAGGAATTAGCACGTAGGGTGCCAGAGAACTCTACTGTAGTGTTTGTTTCTGTGAAGGTAATCTAACAAAGGAAGAAGAAGAAAGTGGCAGGAAACCTAAAGGAGAGGTTGGGAACTACCCTAAGAGTAGTGCCTTCAGTTGGGGGTCACTGAACTCCCTTGGGCTTCCTTCTCGTAACCATTTTCTGAACGAATACTACTTTGCACAGAAATACCGGTGCTGCATTGAAAACGTTAATGTTTCCAAGACTCTGAAGGCTCAGGTAATTTCAGACAAGTAGCCAGACACTAGGCTATGTGAAAACTGCCAGCTCAAACAAAGCAAACTGGTTTTTCTTTCTGAAAGTTTGCATCAGAGCAGAGTGAGAATGTGCATGTGTGCATGCATGTCTGAGAAATTTGCTCAGGACAGTCTCCTCGACATCAGAAGTCATTAATCTTTTATATTTTATATAGTCTGGCAAAAAGTTATGTTTAGCACACAACCATGAAGCAGTAGGTGTTGAAGTTTTTAGCTTATTTGTTTTTCAATGATTTTACATATACACATAAAGTTACCGCAGAGTTTGGGGGATAGTTCCTTTGGTTTGGAGGGTTGCATTGTTTTTAAGTCAACTTCTTTCATGCCTAACTCTCCAGGTCCTAAGTTCCAGGGTGCTCACAGCAAATGGCTAACTTAAGGTACAGATTCATTAATCTTTTACAGGCAGCTATCATTTCTTGATGTCCATTTATCTGCAACTGCATTTATTATATGCCTGGTAAGCACTGGTTGTATTCTCCACTCTTCCTTATCAGACATGTCTTCTATCTTTCAATTTTGGAAAAAGGAACATCACTTTTTGTCTAACGAAGCAGAGATTCCTACTTGCAGATAGAAAAAAGCACAGCCATATGGCTAGATTTATGTTCTAAAATAGGTGCTACACTTAAAAGCTCCTATTAGAGGACTAACAAATAGTTACAAGTTATAACCATGTATTTCTGGTGTTTTTTCTTCAGGGGAAAAAAAAAAAATCTCCCATTCTTAGTGATCACCGAGTTGTAGTCTTTTCTCACTCCGATCCAAGCAATAGCTCCGGA
>NW_009621508.1:0-6521 GCF_000690535.1 Cariama cristata | reverse complement strand
CTTTCGAGTGATATTCACTCTGACTGCTAAAATACAGTAGAAAAAGCTGAGGTAAATATTCAAAGCCCTCCTGCACATCTTATGGGCCACACAATTTTTATACAAAGCCAGAAATCTAATACCACAGCTGTGTATTTAGAAACAAATCATTCCATGGTACGATTTTATGACTGCAAGTCATTCTTTTCACTTCCAAAAGGTGTAATGATCTGTAATTAAAAGCCTATGCAAGTACAACAAAGGATGAAGCTAGAGAACTTGGACAACTTTTCTACTTTGTTATGCAGCTAAGAAGCTTCCTTCAGATCTCATTCACGGATCTGGCATGAAATTATAACAACTCAAAGCAACGTAACTTTTTTAACACCAGCAATTCCCTGTGGTACACCCACTCATGTACACAAACATCAGTGCTACTGTAAGATAATTCACAGTGCCTGGGCAGAGGATTCACACAAGTTCACAAATGCACTAATTGTTAAACAAGTAGTTAAATGACACCACGCCTGTACAACACTCGCCCGCAGACCTTACACCGAAAAAACAAAGGAACTGTCCTCATGCACTAGTAGTTAAATTGGTCATGAAACCTATTCTCAGCATCTACTATTAAGTTTTTTTCATGTGTCTCTTTTGAAACAATAACTTGTTAACGCAGCTCATCCCCCAAGCTGAACAAGAATGATTTATATTTGTAAAAACTCGCAAGCAAACCTGATATTCAACAGAAAATCACACAGTAACCCATGTGGCAAGGTCAGTAATCAGAAAGGGGCATGGGACATACAAAGGGAACTACGAACATAACATGCTGCAAGCTCTGTTCATTGTCAGTGACTTTCCTTTGAGCAACAGTTTTAGGAGAGAAAGTTCTCCCTACTTAGAGACACAAACTTTTGGAGTCTAGTTTACAAGGGAAAGCTCTCAAAATAAGCATCCCACCCCCCCACCCCTTCCATAGGAAAAAGGCTACTCAAATAACAAGGTTGAACTTTCTCTTTTCAAGATGTGGAATACGTATTTGTCTCAACCCCAGATCTACAAAAAGCCACAGAACTCCAGGATTTCCTAAATTTCCCCAAGTTACACGTACCTTGAAGGAAAATCCCCAGTGATTCCCTCACTATTGCTGAAAAGTGCGTATCACAGCTACATTCCCCTTGTTCCAGCTTCCTGTGTATCATGCTCTCAGGTTCAAAGTCAGCCAGGTGGGAAACGGCAGCATTTAACTTCTCTCTCTGGTCTATCTGAATGATATTCACGACCACCTTCACAGAACACTTGCCCCTCTTCCAAGCGTTGACAACTATCCCCCTCTGTTATAAACTTATATTATGACTTTGAATATAAATGTAAAGAAACCTCTTGACTAGACTGGAATATGCACACAGAATGATCTCTTCTCACAAATCAGTGTTGCCATTTCCCTCAGAATTATGATCCTCTCCAATACACAGCAAATATACAAAAATTCACGGAGGGTTCCAGCAGGGCACAAGTGACTATCACCCGATTTCTGGTAAGGTACCTTTACAGACGCGGTAATAGGCTGCACCAGCCCATCCCAACACTCATGGGAGAGATCGATCGATCATTTCCTACTGCCTTTCAGGATTATTGCTCCTCAGGTTTTTCTTCTTTTTACGCATAGGTGTGCAAAAGAATATTTCCCCTCCTTCTCAAATACACTAACTTCTTTTCCGCCTTCCAATTTTATATTGGTTGTGGGTTTTGTTCCTGGTTGTGGTATTTTTTTCCCCCCCTAAACTCACAGTTTCAGATTTTGTAGGTAGAGTTGTTCCCTTGTCCTGCCTGGGATTCACAACCTGGTATAATTAACTTCTCTCTCTTCTTCCATTAAGAGGGCAGCTGACACTAGATCTCTCGGTTCGACACCAAGTATTTGTGTATTTTGAAGCCTTAAGCAAATTATAAGCTTCTCAATTACAGTGATGATAAAAATCCTCGATCTTGTAGGCCTATTATCCCCTTGTATTTGACACTCAGTATAAAACGTAAGTAAGGTGATCAAGACAAAGATGAGCAGAGACACTAAGCCATGTACATATACGTAATTTACTCTCCCCCTTCCTTTGTTAACGCCAATTTCCAACCAAAGCCCAGCCTGCAAGCCTAAAATTTACATTCCCCCACAACATAATAGCTTCCAAACCAATTCAGCTCCTTGCTTAATCAACCACTAAGCCAGCACTCCCTCAACTATTTAGTCCTACTCATTTTTCAAGAGAACACAAGTTTATGCCTCCCTCCCAACGCAATTAGCATATTGCGATGCTGCAAACAGAAATAACACACTTGCTGTCCCTTACATACAAAGTATCCCTTGCAGCTTCCAAGGGAGAAAAAGAAGGGCTCCCTGACGTATGTGAAACGATTCTCTATGCTCATTACCTACCCGTTTTTTCCACTGGACAGCAAGTCTAGCATCCTTGGCCTTCAGGGCATTAACCCAACAGCCAAATAAAGTTTAATTGTTTTTCCAGGTGAAATCAAAGGCTGTAGCATACAAAAGTGAACTGACACAAGAAGATGCAGTTGATACAGAGGAACTATAGATGAAAACTATACAGAGCAACTATAATTTTTGGCTCTTCAACACTTGCTGGCTAGTAAAAAACCCCAGGGCTTTTGACCTGATATTTTATTCAATGTCAGAAAGAGTTTTAGCTTGTGTCTCAAAATGCAATGGGATATCAAAAAGTTATAATACAAACTCATGCTACCTGAACTGCCACCAACAATCATTAAAGAAAAGTTCTGCTTTTTAAATCCCTCTAGAAGCTTCAGATGAGATTATGACAGGAAACATGCGATTTCGCATACTACCCCAACTTCTTCCTCATTTATCTGTCAACTCAGTCCTTGTATAAGGCTGTATTAAGTCTCAAGTTTACCTGAGAAACACAAACAAAAATTCTTCATTCTATTTATGGCCTCATCAAGACCCAAGGCACTTCTTGCTTTGTATATTATATGAAGAACGGAGTAACTCCTGCACTGCACATCACCATATAAACATGACGTTTCCCAGAGAGCTTAAAAAGAATCTACCGCGGGTGGGGGGCGCAGGGTGGCATTTGGTCAGGTTTTTAAACCAGTATTTTACAAAATGTGAGATTTCTGAAGCGTTTTTACATAGTTTTACAGAGCTTGTCTTCAGTGGGGTACAGGGTGCTTCGAAGGCAGATCACAGTAGTCACAACACTTCATGCCAGACTGATTGAGCCCCAAAATTGCACCACTGGGGGGTTCATGGGTGACCTAACCCAAGAGCGCTCTAAGGACATGACAGGGGCAGGCAATACAGAATAGGATTTGGGAAAGATATATGTTTAAAAGCTCTGACGGGAAACAAGTTCTCAAACATGAGGGAAAAATTCGTAGTCTTAGATCCTTTATAGTTGGGAAAAGTACTGAACAGCAGGACCAACTAGGCTGATAATTTATCCTGCGAGGTGAAGATGGGGTCTTATCTCTCAGTGCACCCCTTCTTACATCCTGCATATCCCCTAGGAAATCCAGTGAGCTGCCTAACAAAGAAAAAGATGGGTCGAAAGGTAAGGGATGAGCATTACCCTTCAAAAACACCTACACTTGTGGCAACAAAACAGACCTTAACGTTTCTGCAGAATCACACTGTGCTGAATATCCTGACTTTCTCACTTCAAGCCTAAAGAGTGTTTCAGCCAGAACTGAGGTGGAGATATTTGACATGTGCCGGAAGAATTATGCCGTCCAACAGAGGTGTCGCTGATGGCACGTGGTGCAGGTTACCGAGAAGACAGGGGATACCATTTCCTTTTAAGCCCTGAGAAAGTTTGGTCCAAAAGGCAAGGAAGTGGATGGCAATGTTCCAGAACATAACAGTAGACAGGTTATGTGACACCTCTGGCGAGGATCTGGAGATCCTCTGAGCAGAGCCTGAATGGGTACTAGCAAAACCTGCTCTGCCTCTTCTGTACCTTCCTTCACCTTTTCAGCAGACCTTTGTCTCCTTGCTTAAGAACTCAGTGCTCTCTTCCATCCCAAACTTCAGAGTTTTAATCAGGCAAGAAGGGAGAATATTATTTTTTTTTCAAATATACTTATACCCATGGATAAGAGTTGGTATCAACCTAAAATACAGAACTAAATATTCACAGGATTACGTCCCAAAAACCTAAATGAAAGGACATACAGACTTTTCCTAAAATTATTTTTTCCTACCATCATTCTGCAGTTCTATGGATTCTCCTGAAAAAAATGACTTACAGATGGTACATATCTCTAATGTGCTCCTCTCCCCAAAACAGTAAGCATCTGGCATGCCTACTGTTTAATTACACAACAGGCTCATGCAGGAGGAAACATTTTCAAGCCTGGAAGCTTATGCTCAAACTCTGATTATACCCAGTAGCAGGAGCTGTTCACGGTCAAGAAACAAGTTTTCAAACAGAAGGAAAAACACACAGCAAGTAGATCCTCAGTAAGTTTTTATACATGTGAAGATAACCACGTTAGATGTGAAGAGGCTGACAGGATGCAAATTTTACAGGAAACTGTATGCCAATTTTGTTAAATCGTTGACCACCACTGATCACAAACACGATGACCTGAGCCACAAAACAGCGCTGGTTTATTCTGGAAACCAATACAGTCTGGCTGCATCTCTGGAATTTTAGGTGTATACCGAGTTAAAGTAGACCTCAGCTATTATTCTACTCTACCATCTTCAGAAATACGTATTAAAGCAGTTCATCTGTAACTTTTCTGTGCTAACAAAATGCTCCCAGGAAGACTGACACCCCAAATTCTTTAATCACTGAATAGTGCACTCCCTCTGCTGGCACAGCACAGACGTCACACCTTAGCAGAGGCATTCTTCTGATTACACTGATCTCTAAGAGGTCTATGCACGACAACACTTCTTCAGATTTACACCTGGTATAGCCCTGTTAACATTAACAGTCTGCTAAATGACTTCCATAAGAGAAAACTTTCAAAGCTGCCCATTAATAACCGACTTAGCTCCCAAGTAACCAGGATGAGAGGAAATGACCTCAAATTGTGCCAGGGAAGGTTTAGATGGGATATTAGGTCACCGAAAGGGTTGTCTGGCACTGGAAGAGGCTGCCCAGGGAAGTGGTGGAGTCACCATCCCTGGAGGCATTTAAAAGACGTGTAGATGTGGTGCTTAAGGACATGGTTTAGTGGTGGACTTGGCAGTGCTAGGTTTACGGTTGGACTCAATGATCTTAAAGGTCCTTTCCAACCTAAAACGATTCTATGATTCTATTACTTCTCTCATGAAGTCTTGAAGAAGTGGAACAAGACACTACGGGCTGCAATCCTTCCCGATCAACTAAAGATCTGTACTCACCAGGCTAGCAGTCATTTTTCAAGGTGAAAAGTTTCTGAAGACTCATTGTTGTAGCATTTCTAACTTTGCACCAAGTAGTTCTAAGATGCCAAATAAAATACACACGAAAGTGAGAGTTCGCAGCAGCGAGCTGACATTAATAATACCATTCAGTCATACAACGGTTGCATTTTCACTCTTTGCCTATCTTTTAGTAAGGTGTGAAAATCTTACAGAACCATTGTTTTAAGAGGTCCTGTGCCTCCTCACATGGAAACAAAACACTTACGGTTTAGACTCTCCAAGAGCACCGTACTAGATGAATTTGTACTTGACCCAATCAGAAAAGCTGCAAGAAAGTAAAATCTTTCAGGCCAGCTTTGAAACGTCTAATATTTTGGCTTTGAGGCAAAAGGTTCACCCTCAGCTAATGGAGACGCAAGTTTTGTAATGCATAAGAAGAGAAAGTTCAGGCTTAGTAGTGAATAATCATGAGTTTCTTCAGCACTCACTGGTAATACACTAATTGACTTCCTACATCAGGTAAGCAGCTGCTTTTCCCTCTGCCCCTTTTAAGCTTTGAAACACTAGGATGAAAACCTGATTTTTTGAATGGGCCTCATGTTAATAAACAAGGGAACAGCCGTGTGTTTTAGTCTGAAGTCAGGTTGATTCCTTCTCAATAAAAACTTCATTTTAAATATCAAATAGGGAAGGTAACTTTGCTTCAAAAGTTAATGCACACTTTTGTGAATTTGGTTTTCCCTCTTGCTCACGTATTTCGCATAAAATATTTAAGTGCCTGCTCACGACAGCGTACAAAAACCTTAGCTGTGCAGAGATAAGGGTTGCCCACCCCAAGAAACACAGATACGGGGGAGAAGAACAAACGATTTACAAGAAGGACTAGAACAACAAGCACGAAGAAGCATTAAGCAAGTTTGCTGATGACACCAAGCTGTGTGGTGCAGTCAATACGCGGGAGGGAAGGGATGCCATCCAGAGGGACCTGGACAGGCTGGAGAGGTGGGCCTGTCCAACCTCATGAAGTCCAACAAGGCCAAGTGCAAGGTCCTGCACCTGGGTCGGGGAAATCCCAAGCACAAATACAGGCTGGCCGGGGAACAGATCGAGGGCAGCCCTGAAGAGGACTTGGGGGTGT
>NW_009621507.1:38838-78175 GCF_000690535.1 Cariama cristata | reverse complement strand
CCATAATGATTCTATGATTCTGTGATATATACCCAGGGATATCAGGATTCAGTCTCTTTGCTGCTATCAGCATTTAGGGAAGACAGTGGAGGTGCTCCTATTTATTTAAATACGCACATGACTGAGCACTATAGGTTTTCACTTTTAAAAACCAGCTTAGTTAAAAGTTTTAGTGGAGGAGTTGTTGTTTTGAGGAAAAAGTAAACTAACCTAGAAAGCCCTCATTTTCTAAAAAATAATACAAAGAACAGAGACAGGTTTTCACTTTAGAGAAAGGATGTCAAAAAAAGTGGAGGGCTTGGGCAGCGCATGTGTAACAGCTCTCAGTTCCTCTGTGTCCCTGCACAGCCCAGAGAAAGTGTTACTCTCTTGCATGTGGTCGGTGGTGTCATCTTTCGAAAGGAACAGTTTTGAATTTGCTGTAAAGCATATTACGAAACTAGGGAAATTTGTCAAAGAGAGCGTGTGCCTCTGTGTGTGTCTGTGTGTATGCATGTATGTCTGTCAGTGACTGGGTTGAAGTGGCAAGTGAGAAAATCACTCAAATAGAGGCATTGAGGAAGAGACCAAATTAAGAAACATCTTTTTCTCAGCAGCACTTTGAACTAACTGCTGATGACAGGAGCCCAGGGTTAGATTCTGAAATGAGTGGATTGCAGTAGTAACCCTGGGAAAGATACAGGTAGGGGATGTGCCTGTCGGGGTAAAGGAGAGGGCAGAGATTAGAGATGATTCAGGGGAAATGTGACAGAATTTAGATGTGATTTAGCCACATGGGGAAAAGGTAGAGGTTAACGAAGTATCACAAGCCTGGATAGTGTGGAAAACTGTCATGAAACACAATGGCACAAATATCAGGCAAAATAAGGTGATAGGTCACATCTTATTTTCTCGACAGTTCTTAATATCACGTCTCTCACAATCCTGAAACAGATTTGAATAGGAACAAGGAAGCAAACGCCTTTGTTACACTTCCAATTTGGCTTTATTTACTTGCTTTCTTTTGTTCAGGTAATAAGCCATAATGACCTTGGCATAGGATGTCCTTGGAGGGATTAAGGACTAATTTAGATGAAGGTTTGCTCTTAGTCTTGTCCTACTGACATAGGAATGATAGGGATAAAAATAACCGTGTTCATTCCAAAGAGGATGTTAACAGGTGTCTTTCCCCATAGTCGAGCAAAGTATACACACTTAGAAAGGAGTCTGGAGCTGGACTGTGCAGCTGGTAGGAAGTAGTTTGGCTAAAATCTTTGTATTTAACTAATAGTTTGATGAAATCCCTGTCTTCCTTTGCAGATCACCACGTATTTAAAAGTACACTTAGGCAGTCCACATTTTAAATAGACTTTATTACTACAGCATTAATAATTCAGTGCACTAGCAGAAGGAATGAAGAAGAATAAAGTGGAAGATTTTTTAAATGAAAATTCCTTTTACTTTATATTTTAGAGTGACAACACACAGTCGTTGATAATTGTTACTTTTAAGCCACACTCTAGATTTTCAGCTTTGTCGAGAAAATGTTGTCAGATTTTTTAAAAGAAGCTGAAGATAACCAATGTTTTGGTTTAGAGACCTCCGAATACGTTTTGGAAAAACTTCAAAGTTGTTTTCATAGGTGTTAAATATAGCATAAACGTTTTCAGAAAACAAGAATTTTTATTATTTTTTAAAAATTTTACTAAGTGGGTTTTAAAGTAAATGGCATTGGCTGGTTTATGAGTGAGTTTCCTTCCCACGTAAGACTTTCAATATATTTTGTGCTAACAAGGTTTTAAAGTTTATAAGTGTTTGTGTTCTATCCCTGCTTTAATGGCTTTTGGAAATTTAGTGAAGGTTTTAGCAGATATAGATAGTAACAATGTAGTAATATATAGACTATGTGAGGTTACAGCGTTTGTTAAACGCTATAAATACTCTTAAAACTAAAGTGCAGCAAGCACTTTACAAGCAGTTTTAATTTATAAGCAATTTAAATTGTTTATAATGTGTAAACAATTTGAGTTAACAACTAATACATTTGACTGTGGTTGTGGGAAGTGCTCCATAAACTGTTGACGGTTTGGAGCTCTTGCTTTAAAGCCTTGTTTTCTGGATTTCAAATTCTGTTTTTCCTGCTCATAAGTACAATTCTTTTCCCATCTGAAACCATCTCCTCCCTACAAAGAATTGCCATAGCCTCCTCATTCCCCTCCTCAACCCTTCAAGAATCTGAAAGGTGCAATTTTGTCACATTTCAGCCATAAATGGTTTTGGTCTATATGTATGCCCTGTCATTTTCTTTCATGTTTTCTTTTAAATTGAACTCAGAATACAGTAAGTAGGGAAACATATCCATGAGAAAACAACCTAACCCATGTTATTAAGGTTAAAGTAGACATTAAGCAACAGTTCCTCTGCCTACTTGTGATGAGATAACAAGAAGGAAAAGATTTAATTTACATAATTTATGTACTTATTTATTTAAATGTGACTAAAAGCAAGATATGAGGGCCAAACACCTGAGAATCACTAGCAATGCTGTCCAGGTAGAAGAATTAATAGTCATAGTAAAAAACCACACCATAAACTGAATTACAAATATCAATAAATGTCCTCATTTAAAGCTTTTCCAGTTAGATTTTGACCACAAAATTTCCCTTAGCATAGTAACTTAATGAAAAGATTTTATCTGAATGCACTGCACCTCAATTTTTACCAGTTAGAGAAGAAATACTAAGTGAACATTAAAGGAAGCAGACCTTAACCTTCCATCTTCAATACAGTGCTTTGCAATTGGACCTGTAAGTTGTCATTTCTGTGTTAGGTATTGCATCTACATTAGCATTTTAGCTCAGATCATGAATAAATTTTTGAAGTGAATCTCCTGACTGTCCCCACTTTCTATGCTTTAGTTCACATTGCAAAGTGTTCTTGTGGTGCATGGTCTAGATTCCTCTTGGATGAAATAACAAAATGACCCCTTTAAGTTGGAAGGTGAACCCCAGAAAAGCACCTAAGGTGGTCCAGCTGCTATCAAGCAGTCAGTATAAAGGACAAGACTAGAGCTACTGTGAAATAAAATTCCTGGAACAAATACAGTGTGGACAGCCGATCTGCAGCACAAACTGGTTTGCCCACTGTGTCTCAGCTCTGTTGATGTAGACGTAGCTATAGACACCTAAACCATCTCCATACAACATGAGGATGTCTAGCTGGTATCTTCTGGTATGAAACAGAAAGTGCCTGACATCTTTGAAATGATGTAGCTATAGTTTTGTTTCTGAAGAGGGTTAATTGCTCTATGCATGCATTATTTCTTGATACAAAAATAAACCTACCTGAGCACGACTGGATTTCTACCTTTTGAGAACAAGTCACAGAATCATGTATTTCAGACTAGGGCTTCCTCAAGAGCTGCGGCTGCAGCATGAGCTTTTCCCACCCATCTAGGAAAGCCTGCACAGTCCAGGTTACAGTTTACACTGGATGGAAGGAAGCAGAGCAGCAAGTGGCTGGTATCAGGTGTAGCTGTCAGGAAGGCATTTTCAGCACCTGTGCTTCACAGTGAAGAACTTTCAATCTCTCCAGCTTGCAGAATCAAGTATGGTGAAAGAAAACCATTACTTGTTCATGTTCTGTCTTCTGATGAGCCGTAGAGGATTAGTCCTGGTGATATCTGCGGGGTGTAATGTGAGGAACCTTTTCCTTTGTGACTAATGGCTTTGCACTGAAGTTAAATCACTCATCCCATGGAGTTATCATTTCTACTGCACTGCAGTGATAATTATCTAAATAAGTAATAAATGAGGTGCTTCTGTTTGCGTGGCTGGGCTCAGACTGCTCACTTTAGTGCAGTGCCCACAGATTCGTGTTTCCATGCCATCCAAGTAATAAATGTTATTTGTATGGGATTTGTGAACAGCCCCTTTCTCCAGCCCTCACCTCACCACTGAGCAGAGACAGCACACACTGGAGGGGCAGGTGCACCATCAGCTACAAACAAAATACTTAGGAGAAATGAAGGCATTTTCCCTCAGCCAAAGGTGCAGAGAAACATTTAAGTTTGGATATCTTAGTCTGTAATCACCAGATTCAAAAAACATCTCGATCTCCTTTGAAAGGGGAGTCTGCGGGAAATGAAAGGAAGGCTTCAGGAAAAGACAGAAAATACAGTAAATGGAGTGACAAAGCCAGGTCTCTCTGTGGAGGAAGGGAGCTCATTTGCTGCATTCAGATATGGCAATGGAAAACCAGACTGGGGGAAGAGGGATTAAGGTACTAGATTCAAGAAACTAGTTACGCATGACATTTATCTCTCTAAAGACATTTAAACATCTTCTCTTGTGCATCTGCACTATGGAGCCACCATTCAGGTTTTGTGCTGGGGCTGTAAGAGACACATTGATCAGACTCACTTAAGTCTAAGGGAGATTCAGTAAATCAACAGCAAATTTGAAGTTACTGTCATGAACATGCTTAGAGCAGCTGAGGTCTGAAGAAGAACATGAAATTTGTGCTAACATCAGCTGAAGTTTTCCATTCTATCTAAAATATAATTTGTGTAGTTTTGATATGAAGGAAAACTAGATGAAGAAAAACTGAGTGACTCTAAGAGATTATACTGGTCTCTCCCCGTCTTAAAATCTTTGAAATTGGACTCCATTAGAGACCCTTCCAAAGCGCATCAAAGCCAGTGGAATGGGTGCCTTTCACTTTGTTATCATGTTTTGGATGAATATGCTGTTAAACACAACTACCACAAAGGTATCTGAGCTTTTGGAGAAGTTACTGCCTGAGATTTTATGAAAGATACATGGCATATGGAAACAGCATATGGAAACATGTTAACACTGAAAGGTAAGGAGAAAAGTGGCAATGAGTGATGAACTTCCTGGAAATATTTAAAAAGCTGAATCACAGTCATCTGCAGAATTCCTGATGGAGCACATTGAGATTGATATGAAGTCAAGAGGTTTCCAAAGCTCTCCATCACCTGAATGATAGCAACGAGCTAGACACTAACCATATGTCAACTGCGCGTTGCAGAAAGATCTTCTGCCTCCTGAGAACAGAGGGTGCAAAATCATTAGCACAGCCTACAAATGTGGAAAGTGGGGGATTGTCATGTAACCACACAAAGAAAACTACCTATAAAGATTATATCAGCTAATGAGTTTTTCACACTGCTGCCTACAACAAGGGAAAGTTTTGCATTTTTATCTCAAACAGAATCAGAGGAGTAGTTGAAAAAACACCTGTGACATCGGCAGGGGTGAATTTGGCACCTCTGTGTGGAGAAGATACTTTTACTTGAGCAATTTATCATGCAATGGCAGATCTGAATCCAATAGTAATTAGTGTTTAATTGACTTTACTGGCACATTCAATGCTTTGTACCTCCTCTAATTATGGAATATCCTTTGTGTATATGCATTTTCATCAAAGCTGAATTTTCCAAGAATATTGTCTATATCAGAACGGCTTGAGGTCTTATGTTACAACTGATGGACTAGTTTAGGAGTGAGTCCTGGCACTGTCACTCACAAAATAATAAACAAACAATAGCCTCTTTCATCTTAATAAATCCCAAAGTTCTGTACAAAGTAAATAATAATTAAACAGATGAACATTTAATGAAAATGTCAACATCAAAGAAGATGTATATCATATTAAAAATATATTTAGCTTCAAAACATCCCCACAATCTAGCCATTGCTTTTCAGGTTTAACTGCATACAATGATGAAAGAGTTGTCTGATTTCACAGCCCTTGTAATTAGTGATTCTCTTCCAATTACCTTCAAATTTGGCAGACTGTGTTACTATTATCCTGACTGTATGTCTTTCTGGGATGTTGTGCTGCTGTTGCATTCTACTTCCACTTCTATGCCCATTAGGGAATTGGTTTGTCTCTTGAGGCCTATTGAATCCAATGGGAATACTTCCAGTTACTGCAAGAGTTGCTGGATCAAGATTGCGGTAAATTCTAGTTTGTTTATTTACATTTCCTTCATTTGCCTGTGTAGCTGGGGCCAGATGCCAGTACACTCTCTTCTTCAGACTAGTGTTTGGTGTCTATTCATTTTTAGTTGCGGTTTGGATGAAGCCAAACATGCAGATTCTTGCACAAGGCAGTAAAAATGTCAGGCTTCAGCATTATCTGGAATAATGAGAAGCAGCTGGTTTTACACAAGATAATTCTTGATCCGCCAACAGACAGGGCAACATGTGGAAAAGGGACCAACCCCAGCCAGCTGTGGAGAAAAAAAGAGATTGTCACCCGTGGACTTTTCCACACATACCTTTGGCAATTGTTCATCTGGTTTCTGAATTTTGAAAGATTCAGAGATTTTCTTACCACACTGCAGCATGAAATCTGTGGCTGTCAATCCTGTAGGGACTGGCAAAATTTGCTACTAGCCAGGTGGCACTAGTTTTCTCTATGCATGGAAATCTGCAGAGGCTTCCCTATTTTGTTGCTGCAACTTGCTTTGCAGGTTAGTTTAGGGAATCTCACTTTCTGCTTGGTTTTGTCTGTTTGTTTTCATTTTCTTCATGAAAATATTTATTCCTGTATGCAGGGATGGTCTCTGTGATTGGGTCTATCACAAGGCATGGTGGTGAGGGGAAACGATTCTTCCACAATCAAGCAGTCTCAAAATCTGCCTACATTTCTGTCTGTCCATATATCAACATTTTCTTTTTTCTAGAAAATACAGTACAAAATGACTACTAATAAGATATCTGGAGTTATATATGAACAACTCCACAGATTAGCTCCTCCTGGTACCCAGAAAGAGTTGATACCTTTAGTTACAGACAGATCTAGCAGAGACAGTAAGGGCAGTAAAACCACCTATTCTTTCTGAAGGAATTGATTCCGATTCTAAGCAATTGCCTAGAAAACAGTTCAGACAAATCAGAATCTGTCTGCTAATTATGCCTTATTTAATTTTGGAAGTGGTGAAAATTTATGGCAGACAAACCAGGGGAAAATTTTTCCATGTAGAGCAAGGGGAAAATCATCAAAAGTATCTGAAATCTCCTTCTTTCCAGTAAAACTCAGATCAACAAATCAAGAGTTTTTAGCAGCCATAGATTTTTGTGTTTTATGTGTATTCTTTTGTCCTGAATAAATTTGCACCCTCCTTCAAAGACAGACTTTTACAACTTAGCAAATTTTAGCTCTCTATCTTGTATTTGCTGGAACTATGCTAAGGCACATGGAAAATAAGGAGGTGATTGGCAACAGCCAACATGGCTTCACTAAGGGCAAATCATACCTGACAAATTTGATGGACTTCTACGACAGGGTTACAACATTGGTGGATAAGGGAAGAGTAACTAACATCATCTACCTGGACTTCTGCAAAGTACTTGACACTGTCCCACACAACATTCTTGTTTCTAAATTAGAGAGACATTGATTTGATGGATGGACCACTCAGTGGATGAGGAATTGGCTGGATGGTTGCACTTGAAGAGTTGCAGTCAATGGCTCGATGTCCAAGTGGAGACCAGTGACAAGTGACGTTCCTGAGGGGTCGATATTGTGACCGATCTTTGTCGGTGACACAGACAGTGGGATTGAGTGCACCCTCAGCAAGTTTGCTGATGACACTGAGCTGTGTGATGCGGTTGACATGCTGGAGGGAAGAGGGACCTGGACATGCTGAGCCCGTGTGAACTTCATGAAGTTCAACAAGGCAAAGTGCAAGGTCCTGCACATGGGTCGGGGCAATCCCAAGCACAAACACAGGCTGAGCAGAGAATGCATGGAGAGCAGCCCTGAGGAGAAGGACTTGGAGTTGTTGGTTCATGAGAAGCTCAACATGACCCAGCAATGTGCACTTGCAGCCCAGAAAGCCAACCGTATCCTGGGCTGCATCAAAAGCAGTGTGACCAGCAGGTCAAGGGAGGGGATTTTCCTCCTCTACTTCGCTCTCATGAGATCCCCCCTTACAGTACTGCCTTCAGCTCTGGGATCCCCAACACAAGAAGGACATGGACCTGTTGGAGGGAGTCCAGAGGAGGCCACGAAGATGATCAGAGGGCTGGTGCACCTCTCCTATGAGGAAAGGCTGAGAGAGTTGGGGTTGTTCAGTGTGGAGAAGAGAAGGCTCCGGGGAGGCCTTATAGCAGCCCTCTAGTACCTAAAAGGGGCCTACAAGAAAACTAGTCAGGGACTTTTTAGAAGGGCGTGCAGTGCTAGGACAAGAGGCAATGGCTTTAAACTGGAAGAGGGAAGATTTAGATTAGGTATAAGGAACAAATTCTTCACCGTGAGGGTGGTGAGGCACTGTGGAACAGGTTGCCCCAAGAAGCTGTTGATGTCCCCTCCCTGGATGTGTTCAAGGCCAGGTTGGATGGGGCTTTGAGCAACCTGGTCTCGTGGAAGGTGTCCCTGCCCATGGCAGAGGGGTTGGAATTAGATGGTCTTTAAGGTCCCTTCCAACCAAAACCGTTCTATGATTCTATGATGGCTGAAGTTTACATCATTTTAAGGTGAAGTCCCAGGTATGTACTCAGGTATAATTAAAGCTTCACTTCGGCTACATGCTTTCTCCCTACCTACCTGCTCAGCAGATGATTGCAGTCTTCAAGAGGTGATATTTTAGACAAAGGATAAACAGTTCTCAGAGGCAGAGGACGCACCACCACTTATTTTCCTCTCTCTGTCTAGGCTTCTCTTTCTAAGCCGCCTGCACTAAACCCAGTTTATTAATGTTCAGCAAATAGTTTTACCAGCACTCACTGTCTGGCTCCACAAAGCCTTTCCCCACCATACTGACTTATCCTAAGGCTGCACTGTTATGTTAGCCTCACAGAAACCCCTAGGAGCTGAAGTAGCTGTAATTAAAGGTTTTCAGTTACAGGACTGTCAAATCCTTTTGTGTATCTGTTTTGGCAAGTGCTTCAGATCCTACAGCAGTATTAAATAGACCATCTGTTAGCCTTCATTAGGCTTTCACTCATCAACAGGACTATTAAATATGACTGAGCGTGCTAAAGGAAACCTTGACATCTGGGTTTTCAATTGGAACAGTGATCAATATTAATAACAAAACTATTTCACCTGAATTTATTATTAATAGAAAGTTAAATACAGCATAAATATGGATGTTTTTGCCTACAACACAGCTTTAATATGACTAATCTAAATGATATAGTGAAACCCAACTTTATTACTGTCAGTATCTGTAATGATATAGGTACCTAAAGAGCTCCATGGCAATGGCACTGTCCTGAAAACATGTGAAGGACTGGTCATCCTTTTCATCTTTCTTAAATGACAGGGCAGATAGGGTCATGCTAAACACAAGCGGTATTATAGAAAAAGACCTACAATTACAAAATACACAATGGACCTGGTAAATGGCTTATTCTCTTCTTTGCAACAACTTCTTACATATTTAGGGATAAGGTATAATATCTTCCTTGGTTGTCTCTTGTCTACATTAAACCAAGCTCCCAAAGCACTCCTTAGAGAAAATGTTTTCTAGACCATTTGACTCTGCTCTCCTTCGGACTCTATCCACATACTCCATGCCTGTAATTAAAGCATAGGGATATTCACCAGTTCCTTGATATTCCACCTGAGGGATGTTGGACAAGTTCTTTCGCAAGTTTCACACACACCACTCCCATTTATATAGCCAGTATGATCCCTGGTCGGGTTTTTTCCTTTCCTTTGAAGAAGGATATGGTCTATCTTTCCATATTTTATGTAAGTATAGGTGATTCTTCCCCAAAACATGTAATATTTTGTGTGTTTCTCTTTGGAATTGCACCTTATGTATTTCAGACCAATTCCATTATGGTCATTTTGAATACTAACCCTATCTTTCAGTGTTCTTGTAGACCCAGTCAGTCAGAATGGCATTTTCCCCCAGATCTATCATTAGATAAAATATTGATCAATATGTGAATCAAGAAATGCTACTGAGTAACTTGATCTGATTCATCCTTCCAGCTTAATACTAAGCAACTTATTACTGATCTTCAAAAATGTCAACTGAAAACCAATCTCTTCCAGAAAGTTGCTGGAATCCTACTGTAACTTATTTCAGAACATGTTTGCCTACAGGGCTACAGAGTCATAATCAAAAACCTTACTGGAGTAATGGTATACCACTTCCCCTTTCTTCATCCCTGTGTAAAAGACCATTTACATCTTGTGCAGAAAAGTCAAAGTTTAATTCATCTGAGAATAAGGATGCTTCATCCAGTCAACTGCTTCAGTAGAAACTGTATAGTATAATTGTACCCATAAACTTGTCAGGCCTCATCCTAAAGTCATTCTTTCTCCATCTTTCTGGAATAACTGAGTCACACTGACTAATTTCTAATCCTGATTTTACAGTCTTGGTAGCTGGAATATGGTTTGGAAGATCTATCACCTCTGCTGTGTAGGGTGGTGAAAAAACGTACTGTCATCAACCTCTGTGCCTCACTGGTAACTATAGAACCAATAATGGGTCTGAAACCCTTGTTCTGGTGCAAATACCTGAAACACTGGCAAAGTTATGATGTGTCTGAAAACTATTCCTCCATTTATTATGAGCTGGATTGCAAAACTCCGTATCTGAGCTGCCTGGCATAATCCCTGAGCTCCAAATCTCTGCTTTTCAGACAAAGCTGACACTGAAACAAAGCAAGATTTTGAGGCTGATAGAGAACAACATCGCCTGCCAATAGCCTGGCACACAGACAGCACGAGCAGAGAAGTCAAACCTTGCAATGTGCGTGACTGGAGCTAAAACACAGTTACTAAAACTTCTAATTCCATGTCTTATGGTTGCATCATGTACACATCAGTGGGACCCTTTGTATCTCAATTTATTTATCCATAAAATGGGAGAAATGGAGTTCCAACACACAATCATTGGGAAACTGATTAATGCTGATGAGCATCTTGATATGCTGATACAGAATCCAGTTCTCATTGTACAAAGTTCCTGAAAGCAGTTTCTGTGAAATTTTCAGATGAGTCATTTATGATTTTGATTTTCTACCTAAAAGAACCATAATTAAGGCAAGCTCAAGGTACCATCTCTAAAGGACATTCTACCTCTGATTATCAAACCGCTTATCAAAATATTGAAAAGACGCCCAGGCAGTCTGAGGAGGTGGTATTAGTACATTTTTATTTGGAGGCTCTTTTCAGTCATCTTTTACAGTGCTTGCCACGTGCTGGAATTTTATGTTCACATTAATATATCACTATCTAGCAAAAAAGTTATTCCCCAGAACATCACTATAACTAAGACAAGTTTTTCTTCTGTGTTCAAATGATCATATTGAAGAAAGACTCAAATATTTATCCCATTTTTGCATAATAAACTATTGTGGTGAGTGAGATGTGATTCAAATTTGTTAGTTTACATTGACGCAGCTCTGAGCACAATCATTTATCAGAGTTCTAAGTATGAATGGCCAGATGCTCAGCAGAATCCCACACACCACATGTCAGCCTGGCCTGCTATTTTGCCTCATTTCCTTAATACTGAAAACAAATGAAGTGAACAGAGTTCAATTCAACTGCTGCTTTCCCCAATTCTTTCTGAAAGCTCTCCAGACATAATTCGGGTCTTTGTACTTCAAAGATTATTTGGTTCTTATTTTGTGCCAATTTAACCTTCCATGAGTAAAAATTCTATGATTTTGTCCCATGTGAATCTAATACCATCAATTAAACACCATAGTGAGATGTATTCTCAAGGTTTATACTCCCTTACTTAATTCAGTGATTTGTGTTAGTACATCATAACATTCCTACTATAAAAGTAAACAAGCAGCTGTAGCACCAAAAGCTGAAGGAGAAGCTGGAAGATTAGCCATGGGAGAAGCCCACTAGAAGGCCAAGACTGAATGTCAAGGCTTACACCATTTTTCAAGTAGTGAGTTGTCATGAATGTAATTGCTGTCCTACAGTTAGCTGAGATGTTCAACTGATACGATATGACTATGGTATTTAAGGAGTGTGTTGCTCCAGCACATCTCTGCTGTAGCTTTCACTGATAGTTGGTTCCCAGAGTTAATAAACCTGGACCCTTCTAGTAGAAAGCCCTAGATGGAGATTGAAATAATGTGTTCTCATTGATAGAAATTTCTTCCAAGGATATAGAGCAGCTGTTTTTGTTGCAGAGACAAACATTACATGTGGGAGTAGAGCAAGCTTGTCAAAAAGGACATAAATAAGTCCAGAGAAGCCAAATAGTGGTGAGTCAGTAACAGAACTGGATATGGGAGTCTTAACTATGGTTATGGAATGGTGGCATATAGAGGTAATGAAAACTGGTTAAGCCAGGTCCTGCACTATGACTATGTCACTTAAAAATGACATCAGTGTCAGTTCTTGGTGAAAGGTAAGACTGTTCTTCCTCTCCAGTCAAGGGCATGCATTTCTGCTGGTTTGCCTGTGCTGGCATAATGATTTTGTGGCACATGATGGATCAGATCAAAGACTAATCTGGCTGGAAGTTAACTTTCTTTGTTTTCAATGAGTTAGTTTGCAGCAGGATCAGTTTTCTGAATCACTGAATGACTTTACAGATACTGATGTCTTCACAAGAAGAGCAAGAATAAACAGCAAGACTTGGCAACAACCTAGTTCTGTGTCAGAGTAAAACGATCTTTATCTGCAGTCCAATTCAATGAATCTGCTTTTGGGACACAAGCTAGTTTGGCTGTGTGCCATGCTCACATTAATGGTTGTCCTGAGCTAGGTAGGATACCTGTTGGTGCAGTCATATCTTTATTGCTATTTACTCTGTGCCCAATGACACTCTTGGAGAGAAATGTCACCCTGTATTTCCAGCTGTTCTCGTAAAGTTGTTCTTGTCACTTTTAAAATACTTCAGGACTGATCTGTGTAAGTACAAATGCCTTAATTTCACTGTTTTGAGTACTGGGAGAGAAAAGAGCAACTGTTTTATTCAGAAGGGAGTCTCTCAAGTTCTAGTAAAAGATAGATATAATATATTGGAAGTTACTCTGAAATTTCATTTCTGCTGAGACTTCATGAGAAGTTCTGTATATTTGCTTTGAGAGACTTCAGCATTTCTTAATAACTGAAAATAAACAAACAAAAAAGCCTCTGAACATAATTAAATCAATCTTAATTGTTTACATAGCATTTACAGTTTTCATGGCCCCAACATATAAACAAGTACTGGAGCATCTATTTACGTGGTATTGACCTTCACACAACACTGTGTGTGACTTGGCATACCCAATGAAGGTTGTAACTTTCCTATACCTATCTGCTTTCTGCATCACGCTAATGAACCAAAAACTATACTGGGAAAGACACAGTGAGAGGAATGGCAAACAGGTCATGAGAAGATGTTTAAAGGAGTTACTATCTGGGAAAAATGACACTGCTGCGACAGCTTCCTAGGCTACTACTTGTCAATGGTGCCGCAGTAATTGATAGCTGTGTAGTCTTGGAACACCACAATTGCAAAAATAAGAGTGAATTAATCTTGTGCTTTTTACTTTTCCATGGGGCAGACCAAAAACATGCACATCACTATTTCCTGTTGATCAAATGACCTGTGGTGACTCATTTATCCATTGCACCTTTGTATGTCCATTTTGGTTGTGTAGGTTCAAAATATATACAAAACAAACTACCCATGTAAAGAGTTTATAAGCAACAGTTTGTGGAGCGTTTTACAGTCTTAGGTAAGAGCAATCTCAGCCAGTGATAATAGCAAGAGTAAGCAGAAGAAGCTTCTATTGGACAAACACAGTAATAGCCCTTTTTTATGGGTATCTTGTAGTCTAAGTAGATGGCAGATATGGGTAAACAGTAGAAATAAAATTAAGAGGAAGATGGCTGGCAAATGACACAGAAGGGGGAAGATTTTTCTAGCATGGAATGTGGCTGAGGTAGGATTACTCCTCAGAAAAGATAAGGAGGTAAACAAGGAAATGAGAGGGTAGAAGGTGGATATAAAGGAACAGGGGAAGTGGAGTGAAGGAGATAGGGAGTAGACAACGCCAGTTCATCACGAAATCCAAAGTTAACCCTCTGGAAAACAATGTGCTTATATGATAGGATTTGTTCCTTCCCTCAGCAGCACCTAACGAGGTGGTTTTGGAGTATAGTCCACGGCTTTAACATGTCTCCAAGAAACAGGGATTGATGCTTCCCATGATTGCTACTATTACTCAAATGATATGGTGTGATGCCTTAGTTTGTATTCCCTGACGTGGATTAAGCTAGGTCATCTCTGATTAATTCTCTGACCTAGAGGAACACTTTAAAAATACACGAGTGGAGTGTCTATTAATCCTCCTGTAATACTGCATACCTCCTATGCGTTCCAACTTGCCATAATAACTTTCTGAGTTTTCTATGGAAATCTTTTATTTAGGGGTGGGACATCAATTTAAGATCCCTAAAACTCAAGGAAATCTAGTGGCAATAATTACTAAGAAAGTCCATAGCGTGCAAATTCATGTTCTTTACTTGTAATGGCAAAATAAAAAGTAATGATGGAGTCCTGATTTGGTTCATCTAATCATTGAATTCTGAACTAACAGATTCTCTTGGGCTTGAAAACTGGGCCAGAAGTACCATGAGAATAAATCATCTCTTGGTATTTCTGCATGGAACAAGGGCATGTTAATAATAGCAAAAGTGAAAAATAATTAAAAATAGGAGGTCTGATTCTCCCTGCATCAGAATTTTGTTCACTGTTTTGCTGGAATGGGGAAAGCTTTTGTTTATAGTAGGACCAGGTGCAAATTATCCATAGTAGTTTGGGGTTTTTTTAAAAAAAATCATTTAAAGATATTTCTAACTCATAATAAAGACTTACCTCACTTTTATTTCTTCTGATTTGTTTCCCATTTGCTAGTGGATTCTAACTGAAAAAATTCTGTATTGGCTAAGTAGTTGTCTGAGGCTGTGCTAGTAGCTAGGGGTGCATGAATTAAATGACCCAGTTGTTCTCTTCTGTCTTCATTCTGTGATTGTTCTGAGACTGTGCAATGTTTCTGTGACCTTCAGTACAGGATTAATGGGAGTTATTTCCTCTATTGGTGCAAAGCAATTATGCATGCCATCTTGCTTTGAGATGGTTTAAATGAAAGTTGCCAGTAGAAATGTTAACCTTCACCTGTCAAAATGCTATTATGTTATCTTGGGCTAATGGTGAAAAGAAGTCATGATTTCATTTTATTTAAATTTCAGCTGGGTATTTGACCATAAAATTATTTATAAAAGAAAACACAATAAAGACAGTAGATCAAGAGTTCAGCAGTGAAAAAGAAAAGTGTTGTGCTGTTGTCTGGAATATAATTATAGAAAAGGCTTCAGTGCAAACCAGAATGGATGAGGCTTAAGTACTTAAAAGTTTCTATACAAGTGAAGGGTCTGACTGCATTATTGTCCTTTGAAAATCCCAATATTTGACTATTTTATTCTTGTGATGTTAGTAAATGCTCATAACAATGGCTGCCACAAGATCACAATTAAAGTTTTCAACCAGAACATCCATCCTCAAATAAAAAGTAAACTCTAGCCTAAAATTGACAAAGACCCTGCCTAGGGACAAATTTTAATTTTTATTTTGTTTTCTTATATTCTTTATAAGCACAGTGTGGTGAAAATGAAGGCTAGGTGGTATGGTTTCTTCAAGGGTAGCATTAAATGTAGAATAGTAATGCTGCATCTGGTCATTTCCATGTATGTGTTATTGAGCGAGAGAAGCATGAGAAATTATGTAAGTAAATCAGAGAGGGTGGGCTGAAGTGAAAATAGTTTTTCATTTGAATATGTAATGTCAAAGAGGTTGTCTGGGATTAAAAAATTATTTTTTTTGATTGTAGCTGTTTGAAGATGTATGAATAGTAAGATATTATTTTGGGCAAAGTGTAAGAGAAACAGGCTTCAGAGTCCAGCATTATGTGACTGGCGATCAGATCCCTGCCTTAAATCACTAAAGCACTGTTCTAGGACAGGCTTCTTTTTTCAGAATGTGAGAAATTGTTCCTAACAAGTATAAAAACCCCACAGCATTATATGAAGCTGATATGAACAAATTCATTTTTGGTGAATCAACATTTTTCAACAGCAAAAGTATTTTTCCAGAAATTTCTGTCCGGCTCTAACAAGAAAAGATGAACCACAGGCTCAAGTTTGCATTCTGCAAACTCTAAGCTCATGTAAATTGCCCTTGCTCAGTGGAACTACTTGAACAAAATTTGTTCTTTTTCAAGGGGTAGAAACAAACCCTTAATGACAGAATTTAGCATATAGGAATATATAGACAAAAGTACCACCATCCATCTGCTTTCTGGCATATCTCCACTGACTTTAATTTCCTTCTTCTCAGGTGCTTTGTTCTTTTTTTGGGTGGTGCAGGGGGAAGTGGTGCCCGTCATTTTTCTCAGTTTATCATAGAACCTATTAAGGCCGGAAGTACATTGTGGTCAATGTATAGAAACACACAACTGAATCCAACTGCTCTGGCCAGAGGAGGACTGCACCCTGATAAACTTGTTTCACAATTACCGACCCAAGGCAATGTGCTTCTGTAACCTGCTGGGAAATCTGCATAAACATACACCTGCAGTCAAGAAAATCGTAAGTGGATAAATGTTCTGGTGATAGAAATGGACACTGCTTTAAGGATTTGCATTGATAATGTACACACTGTTTTCATTTTTGCAGTCTATTTGAATTGTACCATCAATGAAGTCATAGGTTTTTGCCTCTCCTTTACTATCAGGATAGGGACAACATGATCCTAGCAAATATATCAGTAAGACTTCCCATAGGATAACTATTAAAAACTGTACGATACTTGGGCCAAATACAAGGTACAATCTGACTAGGAAACATGAAGACAGTTAAATTGCATCTTGGCATCTATGTGGAATATCTTGTACCACTATAATTACATTATCAAGGTGAAAGATGGGCAAGTATGAAACAGTCATTGAAATTAATAGCATGAAGTGTAGTATTTACAGAGAAATATATTATATTTGTTTCAGCTGATGTTGAAAAGGGCATGTGGAATTACTATTTTGTATCCTTTAATATCTTCAAGTTGTAAAGGATCTTTTGTTTAATGTCATCTCAACAGGAGTTTAGCAAACATGTAACTAGCTTTTTTAATGAGGTCATTTTAAGAAGATAGTTCTGCTCTGCTTCTCATTTCCGTCCCATATTTCCTTCCCTGGTACTTCTTGCCATATTTTCATAAGCTTTTAGAGAGCATAATTCTGTAAGCCTTCTCACCTCTTCACATCTAATCTTCACATGGTCTGAAGTTGCAGCATTAGAATATAAGTACTTAAAAATCAAATTCATGGTATCATTTATGTGGATAGCACACTCTTCCACTGAACTTTTCTGCAACTGTATTACAGATATGATGATGATGTAATATGGCTATTTGCCAAGTCTGTAATAAAAGTAATGAAGACATTTATCAGTTATATAAAAAATTTCAGTAACAAGTGTGAAAGATGTTGAAGTTGTTCTTTGTTCATGCTTCTAAACTGAGCAAGGAGCTGTGCAAACAAATTTTTTTACTTAAAATGGCAACACAGATAAAGGGAATACTATTCATGTTTTATTGCAGAAGATAAAGTTGTAGACAGATCAAATTAATTGCCTTGGGTTAAGCAAAGAGATTGCTGGGGACTCAGGACTTGACCTACAGACCAGCATCTTCAGCCACTGCTGTATTGCAAAACTACCCGGCCTCTTAGTCTGTCATTCAGACCCGTAACCAATGTTTCTGATGTGTATTCTCTCTGTGAAGAGACTGAAACCAAACAAAATGTGTCAGCTTCTTGTGTCTTCTGAAACAGTGTGAAAACTCTATGGATCCGTTCACTTTCTGCATTAAAAAGAGCCGTGAACTCTGCACAGCTCACAAAGTTCAATCCCACATGGGCAAAACTAAGATGAAGGGACACGTGAAAGATTCTTTGAATGTGCTTGACTGGGTTTGAATTCTGCAGATTTACTCAGAGAGGTTAGCATTTGACACCGTTAAGGACACTAGCTGAACTAGGATGGAGGTAATGAAGAACAGGCCTTTAAACTGGATCTTATCTGCTCTGATTTAGAACCATGGTATATGTTTCTGCTCAAACAATGATCTTGTAAGCTAATGAGCGACTCCAGTTTACAGGAACAAAATATATGAATGGATAAGGACTTCCAAACTGATGTGTGTTTTGAAGAGTGTAGTGTTGACTATTTCTGCAGTATTAGATGAGAATTAAGGACACATTAAGAAGTCATGTGACGGATGGAAAGAGAAAATTAAAAGATTAATTACTTCATGGGAAGCAATTTCTTAAAGCATTCTTCCTGGTTCATCATGTTCAGAATTATGAGGCAGGTAATTACTAGTTCTTTTCTGTTTCTCACACTATGTGGAGACCAGATCAATACAACTCCTCTTACAGTCACTCTGCTACTTATCTATTCTACACTGGAGGAAAACATCTAGCTCCTTTGTTTCAAGAAAAAAGGATGAGCGCAAAGTGAGTAGTCACTTGCCTTGTCCTTTGTCAGCGTCTCTCCTATGGACTGCCTGCTTGACAAGATGAAATACAACCACATGGCTGGGCTTTTCTAGAGGAAAGAAGAAAAACTCTCCAGCTTGTGATGCATTATTGGCAATTATTTATAAAATGCTTTAAGACTTTCCCCTGAAAAACATTCTGGAAGGGTCCTTCAGTGCTACCACATTACAAATAACAAAGAACAGTGCCTGTTGTTTAGTTAAGTTACCACCTGCTGATCCATCAACTCCCCACTCCTTGTGTTACTCTGGCACTGTAATGGCAACACTATCTTAAAGCACACAAGCTGCAGGTTGCTGGGAGAGCTCTTAAAAGAATCAGCAGTGTATGCAACAGTGGATTACTTTTGTCTCAGCCAAAAGCCTGCCTTATCTTAATAGATTTTCCACTATAGACTCATGCTACATACATAGAGATGGGCTCCTGCTATTTGCACTAGCTCACCTACTGCTGCCTTGCTCCTCAAGCAACTGGAATTATTATGAAGGAGAACCAGTATGAGGTGACACCAGTTTATTTGCATTTTCTGGCATTCAATGAGATTAAAAACACGTTTAAGAACATGCAGTCAACCCAAATATAGCTTCAGTTTAGCAACCAGGTTAGGTTGCAGGAGCACCCTTTTGATAAGAAGGGAGTAGAAGCGTAGATTGCCAGAGGAAGGTGCTGAGTCCTCAGCTCTGGGCCTTCTTGAGGAGGTAGATGAACTTCTGTCAGGAATAATTTAGATTAAGCGTTTCTGGCTTAAAGAACAGATACAGAGAATGTGCCTTCCAGATAAATCTTCCAAATAAGTTTGTTTATTATGCTACTTACTGTTCTGTCCAGGCTTAAAAATGAAGCTCTCCTAGGCTGAAAGTGCCTAGGGAGGGTTGGAATTCAGATCAGATATTGAGTATCTGGTTCAGCTTGTCTTATGGGATTCATGTGTGAGCTTTAAGGAATCCTAGCAGGTATTTCACCAATACCACCTGTCTCCAGAGACAGAACAGGAGTCATGGGATGCAAAAAGCCAGTGTTCCTGACAGAACATTCTGGTTAAGAACAAAAAACTGGGGAAAACCAACAAATTAAAGCATTTAATTTTTATTTTAAGCTTTAAACATTTAAAATGCAATTAAAGGAAATTTTGAAGAATTATTTCAGATTTTAATAAAAGGAAGTGTGTAATGGTGAACAACATATATTGGATCATCATGATCACTTAACTATCAAGGCCATATAGTGATGTAGAATGGCTCATTTTCCACTTCAAAGTGGATCTTACAAATTCTCAGTCTTGCATATTTATCTCACTTAAGTTTGATATGTCACTGTATGGAAAACTAAGTAACCGGCATACAGACAAGGATTCTGAGATCCTTCAAAAACCAATAGAGAAATACAGAGATTGTTAAAGCCACAACAAGCAGATGATAATGACCTTTAAGTAGTTTGCTTACAGTAAAGATGCTGATTTCATCCTTTATCTCCCATTCTTAAGTGGATGCTTCATACTATCAGACTGTATTTATTGCCCCTTCACACCACTTTGCTTGTAATACAACTTCAAACACTTTTTTTAAAAAAAAATTGTAATAGAAAGTGATCAGAAACTTATTTCAGTGCCAAATTCACAAAATCCTATATTTAGTTCAAAAATTGAGTAAATGTAGAAGACAACATTAAAAAGTTATTTTGTATTAAGATTCTTAGATATTCTTGCCTCTTTTCTATTGCTGGATCATGTTTATAGTAGCACAAAATTAAGCCTGAAGGGGTCCACAGAGTTAATTTCCCACAAATAATTCCTCAAAGTAACAGCTATGTTGATTCAGACACACTGTATCAGCACATTTGTATATTAAACAAAGGTCTTTCTTCATCTAAAATGTTAACATAGCCTTTTTAATGAATTTCCAACTATTTTTATCAAAAGTATTTGAATAAATAAAAGATAAATAGAGAGATGAGGTAGAACTCTGCCCTCTAATGTAGAAAGTAAGAAGAAACTAAGCAGGTTTTTTTCATTTTTGATTAATTAACTTTGTCTTTTGGGAATAAGGATGAGTCTTAAATTGAAAAGATGCAGGAAAGAGAAAAAATCTACATAATCAAGAATCTCAAAGGAATAAATGGGAAGGGGAAAGAAAAGCACACTTTAAGATTCCTATTATATTATACTTCATCTTATTAAATTTATAGTTAAAGCTGACATTCGTTCTAGAAGAGTTACAAACTTTCACATTTAAAGAACAAGTAGAAAGGTTAAGGTAAAATATTTTCACAGAACAACCATCCCATATCAGTTTACTGCAGGGTGACATTCATCTGCTTTTCAAGAGTTCATTACTGAACATTATCTTCATACTGAACTAACTGGACTATAGGTCTGAACCAGCAGAGACACTCCTGACTTCCCATTTGTTAGATGTATTGTCCAAAGGAAAAAGGAAGAAGCATACTCTTGACTGATGAAGAATGTTCTGGTGATTTATTCAGGTTAACATGTAACCAAAAAAAGTCAATTGTTCTACTCTTGCAATACATGTGAAAACTTTTAACTTGATTTTGTGTGGAATGTTAATAGAGAGATGATACAAGTATGAAGTCTGCGAAGAATGCATAGGCGCAAAGGTTCTTTCAAACTTGGTTTGATTTTCCCAGCTGTATTCTGTAAAAAAAGTACAGGGTGAGGCCATAAAAAGTTCATCTGATACTATTAGTTGAGGCTTATTACAGAAGTGCCTTGTTGCACACAGAAACCATCACTTCTGATCAGCTCAGAGCATGGGCAGAGCAACATGTCTCCCTGCAACTGTTTACTTAGATGTTCCCTCAAGGCTAGCGCAGTGTTCAATTACTGCCAGTAATGAAATAAGGGAAGATGGCCAAATGGTAATATCTTTGAAAGGCTAGAAGTTATCTCTTTATAAAATAACAGAATAGAAGAAAAATAATACAAGTATCCTCAAAGTGGTGTACTAGGAAAACCAAGGTTTGCTGGGCAGGGATATGTACAAAACTATCCTTAAGTCTAGCTTATACAATCAGAGCTTATCTAACACTTCTACTACCTTCCCAGAACTCCTCCTCTGTGTACCTCCTCTTTTGTATCATTTCTCAACTTGCTATGCTCTCTGAGCCTCTGAGAATTGGGGCTTCCAGTCAAGGTGGGTCATCACGTTACTTACACAAAACACCTCTGTTACTCTATCACTTCATCACTCCATGTGAAGCCTTTTCACACCTAGCAAATTCTCTTACATTTTTATTACATAGCACATTATCATTCCTTGACTCTGCAGGCTTGCAGACATGACAAAAGGTAACAACAGCAAGACATTAAAATAGAATCTATTGAAACATATCCATGGATCTCATAGCCAGACGCATTTTTTTTTCAAGCCTTCTTTCAGAAGTCTTAAATTAAATTTATACATCAATTTTTATAGGAGACAGGGATGGTGAGGTGCTGCACAGAGCACCTTAATAAAGTTGTATGGCGGTATTAATTGTCATTCTATACCAGCTAAATATTCACTAATGATAATGACTCATTTTGGCTCATTATTTTTCTACTGTGCTGCATTAAGGGCTTTGTATTGTCAAAGGTTTTATCTTCTTTCTTCTCTTATATTTCTAATCCACTGCAGCCTTTTCCCCCCCCCCCCCCGCCTCAAATCCAGCCGTGTTTGAACAAGCTGTTTCTAATGTGGCCCAGGCATTTCATGTTCTTTGTTGTCAACCCTTTAAAGATGATCCTTTTGCTTTCCTGTAATTTACAGCTTCTCAAAAAGTCTAATCAATTTATACTTTCCCCACAGGTTCAGATCTGACTTTCAGTGTTGGCCATTTGGAATTCACAGTAATAGATGTTGCATTTTTGATAATACATTTACTACTGTGTTTGCCAGAATGATTTATAAAGGGTGTGTGGAAGGGTTTGATTTTTTTGCCATCCTTAACACAGATGAATTAGGTGAAATATTTCTCAATCAAAAGCTGCCACACAAAGCTTGACTCAACCACAGCATAAGCTCACTCAAATAGGATTTCTGAGCTTGAGGCATGGCACAAAATACAACAAATACTACAGCAGACAGATCCTTCAAAGGTAGCTTGTAGCGTGCAGTGTGAGAAGACTTTTCAGACTATTGGAAACTGCTAAAACATTAAGCTCTCTGCAATGAAAGCAACAAATCTATGCTACTCTCAGTAGACATCCATTTGCCTAGGTTAGTTCCCACATAGAGGATTGTAGGCAAAATGTTTTCTCATTTAGTGCTAGTGGGAGTAAAAACTCCTCCAAACAATATCAATCAGTTATCCCTTGATTTTTCAGCATGAAGGCACAGTTTGTGCCTCAAACCCAGCATCTCCTCTAAAATACAAATCGGAGAGGGTTATTCATGTAGAAACAATTTGATAGGCGTGTTCAATCTCCTCTTCTAAGGAATGATTCCCTTGATATGACATGTTAAGGTCAGTGCTTCAGGACCCACAGAACTTACCAGTGCTTCAAGTTGGTCCAGAGCTGCTGTTCCACTGCTCCTGCACTTCCACCTCCTCTCCCACACTGAACTCCAGTATTTCATTTCCCTGTGCTTATAAAAACATTTAGCCTTTGAGCTGGTGGTAATTACCAATAGTCTTTAAAGTAACAGCAAGAGAACACTGCCTTTTTTTCCTTCATATCTAGTATCTGTTCAAGGATCCTAGGAGACGAAGGCAGGGAGAAGTGAGATCAGAGAAACAAGAACAGTAGTGAAGAAGAATTTCCAGCAGAGGTCATAAGAACTCGCACATCTTCTGTGATCTTTCATTAGAGAGAAAGTATGTCTATAAGGTCTTTTCCTTCTTCAGAATCAGCACTAGCTAATACTACTTCTGAAATAAGAAGGCAGAGATGGCTGAAATAAAAATCCTTATCCCTATCAATAAGCACTCATACAGAAGCTCCAGTGACTTCCCAGCCTGCATACTCTCATAAATAGTCAGAGCCACACAAGATTGCCAGGACTCTGCCTCCACAAAAATCACCTCACCCAGTCTATAGACTTGTGCTAAAGCCCTGAGTCAGATAAAAAAAAAAAGACTTCCAGAGAATGCAAATTGCAATATATACTGTCCAACAAGCTCCACCACCCAATGACCTTTGCGAAACTTGGCCAGCCTATTTCTAAGTGATTATTGCTGAATTGGTTCCTTCTGCTCCCACCCTGATGGCAGAAAAACAAACACAAGTGTTTTGATTTCAACTAATGTCTGAATCAGAGAGTGTCTAGGTATTTTCCTGTTTCTACAACTAGAAACTCTGATATCCTATTCCAGACAACAGTCTGTCCATAATCAACTCATGAAAGATATCTGATTGCTTTTATATCTCAAATTTTGAGTATGGAAAACTATCCATGAGAGTGTCTTTCAGTGTTATTGCTAAGACTAACTTACACTTACTGAATAGAAACGATAACTTTCTTTTTATTATCTGACACTGTAATAATTGATTAGTTGTCAATGTGAAGATGCATCACACAATTGATTTTTTTTTTGGTAAAAATTTATGCCATTCTGTCTTCTTAACTAAGAATGTTTCCATTTCTTCAATTCACCCCATCTCACAGTGCAACTTCAGTGAAATGATTGCACTAGTCCATTTTTAACAAGGTTGAAGTTATCCATCCTTGAATGTGGGGAACTGGCTACCATCTGAAATTACTTGGCCTTGAGGATCTATTTTTTGTTATGATTTATTAGAATGAGCATAACCAGTTTTACTGTAACACCTGGAGCTACTCAAGCACAGGAAGTCTAATGCAGCCCCGAAGGAAAAGACTTATTGCACATGCACAGAATAATTATATATCAGAATATATTAGTACTGTCTGGGATTCTTGAATAGAAATATAGGAATCCTACTGACAGCCCTAAGGGAGATTAAGGCAGTACAGTCTCAGGCAGAAAAGACAGTTCTGCTTTGTGGACGTAACTGATACTTCAAATTTTGTTTAGTTCTGTTAAGAGAAAAAGCCCTCATAATTGTCAGGTATCTGTGAAAGACAATAGATTTCTGGCCATAAATAGAGATCTCCCTATAGCCATCTGTTGAGGGGACTGCCCTAAACTCCTTCTTGGAACAGGACTCTGAGACAACTTATCTGGAAGCTTATTTTAGAAGTAAAAATGATGAAAGTCCTGGGATTACCAGGTTTATAAAGCAACTTGTTCCACAATTCTGGAATCTGAAGTTCTGAGGTTGCTTGCACAAGGTGTCGCCCAGAAATCAGGACATGGAAAATTTTACACTTACTACCTCCATACTGTTTACATGATGAAGTGCTCCCCATCACTAAGACCAGGCTCCCTGGCAGGCTAAGGAAAACAGGTGGCAGGAAAGTACCTAACTGTAGGAACCATGACCAAGTTTTATGATAGTTTTGGTAAAGCCAATCATTCTTTGGCACATATGCCTGCAAATCAGCATGTATAGAACTGAAATGTAAAATTTTCTTAGTAAACCTAGCACTCCTAATTGCCTTGCTGTAAAAGTCCCTAATAAATAACTTCCCAAAGGCAAGACAAAATGCTTTTCAAGAATTCAGTCACACATCTAAGAACCATTCTTACAAAATTACCTTTCCTTTCAGCTGGACCATTCTAAAGCATGGACTTAAAAGGAAAAGATGAATGCAGCCAGGAGGGAAGTGGCAACACCTGTTAATACAAGACTCAGTAGGAACTTAACAAAGTTCCATAGTTATTCCTCAACAACTTTGAGAGCTTTCATCTCCTTTCATGAAGCTTCCCACCTGGTTGGTTACATTTATTGCCACTTCATTCCCAAATGAAAACATAACTCAGTTTTGGGTAGTAGTACAGATAACCAGTAATCACTGGTCACTGTTCCTACCGGGGTTTACTTAGGTATATTAGAATTAATGTCTCTCTGGTAATTAGTATTAAATCATAGTAATTCATATTAATTCATATTCATATAAAATTCATTTATAATCTTCTACATAAAGGGAATAATTATTTTCTCTCTTTTCCCCCCAGAGTTCTTCATTATGTGTCATATTTTCTGGTGAATGGTCAGTGGAGAGGAGATAAAGCATCCATTACAGCTGAAACCAAGTGAGTAAGAGAGAGGGAAATGGTTTAATGGTCTGCTTGTTAAGAAATGAGAAAAGGTGATGGCCTGGGGGAAATGGTCCAAATTTGATCTTCAGAGTTACAGGAAAACAGTGTTGCAGGTGAAATCTCTGATCAGTTATAGAAGTGAGTGGATCTCGGTCTCACTGGCTATATGTGCATGTGTAAGTGCACAGTGAATAGTCCATATATACATTTTAAAATCAGTGCAGAAAGCTGTTTTTCAGCATGTACATGTATTTCTTGATACATATGGGCCCAAGAGCAAGAGCACTACCCTTAGCTTGGTCTCCTCTCTCCTTATGGTATATTGTTGGGGAGGATTTTGAGTTTTGTCCTGTAAGCTTCAAGTTAGCTGGAGAGTGTTGAGAAAAGACTTGTGGAATAGATGGCCTCTAGGCAAATCTTAACTAGGCAACTCTTACATAGTGTCATTGTTTCCTAATCCTGATCTCCCAGAAACAAGGGCTATTCTCAATGCTTAGAAAGCCCCTAGCAAGTTACAGATACTCTCCTAAAGAAACAAGAGGTCACTGAATTCAGTGAAGGCATAATCCAGTAACTTTTTTTCTGAGTCATTATTTTTCTGTGTTAAGAAATGTGAGAGAATGGAGAAAGTTTCAGTAAACCAAAAAGAGTCAAATGGTAAAATGTCTTGTAGCACCACCCTATGTATCTTGTCATCAACTTGACTTTGCTTTAAATGATGTCTAAAATATATTGTTTGCTGTGCTCCTTGATTTGTTAAACCATAATCATGAAATTGAATTACAGGACAGGAACGATAATAATAGATGAAACTATTATGTGTCATAGAGAGGCAATTATGCTGTAGCTAATGATCTTTACTAATAGGATAAGATATACTGCCACATGTGCCTTGAAGACCATCATCAGATAAAACAGAGTCATCCATCAACTAAACCTTTAAGGTAGTGTTTTATTTGAGAGGTGAAAGAAATGAAATTGGGCTTTGGAGGACACTGCAAATTCCATCCATGTAATCAGATAGAATATTGGTCTAATGAACTACCTGAAGTCTAGACTGTATCATTTACCTGGAGCCTGGAGCACCTGGATGCACACACATGCATAACCAAAAGGTTGATGGAGTATAAATTAACTTTTCTTACTCAAAGGCAATACGGTGTTCTGTATAAATTTGAATACGATTATGTCCTGGACACAGTTTATAGCATCGCGCATTAATAGTAGGATTTCTACTGAATGCTGTATGGCTTAATCAAAGAACCTGGGTAATGGGATTCTTGGGTTCATCTTTGCCAGAGACATACCAATGTGGCATTGGTACAATCACCAAGGTCTACATTAGGAAGTAAAGCAGTGCAATAGAAGAGAGTATGTGAAGAAAAACAGTGTAAAAAAGGTCCATTGTCCATGATACATATTCTGGAAGTTTTACCTTCAGGTAGATCTCTTTCCCTCAGTTCTACAGAGGATTGCTTCAAGCCAGGTGAGTGAGTCAGTGGTTGTATGACCACCCCAGGTAGACATTTCCAGGCTTCCTGAATATACAAGACTGTCATTGCCTCTGTGCGTGAGAGATGGGTTGGAGAGATGGAGATTTATGTGTAAGTAAAGGCACAAGGGCTGAAGGATAGCAGCAGAAAGCCGTGATATGCTCAGTACATGGAGTTTTCAGGGATCTCTGGCCAGAAGATTTGGGAAATTGTGAGACAATGACCAGGTGTAGCCCCTACCTTGGCTGGATGGGAAATGAGGTATAACATTTGATAAAGCTTTGTTAGTGGGGTGGAGGAAAAAACTGGACTGTTTTTGCTTGTGCTTGCTGGTGCTTATTTAGCAGAGAATTTGGATGGAGTGGATTGTTACACTGATGGGATGCTGAAGAAGGACAGACTGTGCGTAGGAATGGTCTTGTCTGTACAGTCTTCAGAAATCAGGGCTGGATGTAGAAATCTTTTACAGGAGGCAAGAGGAAAAAAGGTGTTTAGACAATAGTCAGGGCTTTTTTTTTGGTTGTGTTTTTCTTCACTACATGATTTCCCTTTTATTAGCTGGATCCATCCTTCATTCTGCACCATTCTCAGCTGCAAAAGTAATTCTTTGGACAGCTCTGTCCAATGGCAGCAGAGGTTACTCCTGAGCCACCCACACCAATGGAGCCATCTGGTTATACCTGATAGGAAACAGTCAACTGGATTATTTTCATGATTAATATCCTGGTGCATCAAGAGAAGGAGGTATTTAATTTTGTATCCAAAAGAGAAACAGAGAAATGCCTATATGTAATTGTGTGTGATTTTTTTTTTTTTTTTCCCTAAAGTCTCTCATTAAACTGAATGGCATCTTAAAACAATTGCAATTCATTTGCAGCAGCCTGAGGGAAGAAAATGCTAATAGATAGAAATGACATTTATAAATACGGAATAAATGAACAATGTAAAAACCAAACAAACCCCAAATCCCTATACCTTCCCCCTCCTCCTAAAAGGAACTCATTCACTCCCTTCAGCCTTTAAAAGGAAGTCAGCAAAACCAAGCGGGAATGATCTACTCTTGAAATTTTAACTGACTGTATTCTTGAGTTTTCTGCATGACAGGTGTTGACCTATAGTTAAGACCTATGTATAAATCTGAGTAAAAAGGGCTAATAACGATCACGTCTTGTGTTGTGTGTGTGTTGTTTTGTCCCCCCCCCGCCATTCCATGTGTCCCCTGTATTTTGAATATTGATGAAAACAGTATTGATTGAGAAGGTTGGAAGAAGCATGCTTTCATTCTTAGAATAATGCTAAATCTCATACAGGCTCTCTGCAAATTTCAGAGGATTTGCATGAGACTGAGCCAATTATCTAAGGTTCAGCCAGTAGAATGTCAGGAAAAGACAATCTGAGTAAATACAGGCAAGTTCAGTTTGAGTCAGAGACTGCACAGTCTCAGAGAGGTATAAGCATAATTCTGTCTCTGATTAAACACAATGCAAAGTGCAAAGAGATTTAAGACAAATTACTGAATCAGCCAAGAAACTGCTGATATTCTAGCATTGCTGTTTTCTTTGTGCATTTTGACCATGTTTTCTGTACATTGCAACAAACATGATATCAATCTAAAGAAAATCCTTAACTTGTTATGGATTTCCTATTTAACTATGCTATCTAGCATAAATGTTATCTTAAACCGATTATGTCTTACACTTGGATTTAATGTAGTTAAAAACCACATGAGATAATTCTACCAATTACTTATATTTTTTGTTGTATGTGTGAGAGAAAGAGCAAAATGGGCAGGTGGCCATTTTAAATTTTTGTAAAATTCAGTCTATCCTGGTAGGGGAATCTGTGAAATTTAACTTTAAGCAGACTTTAAATCTCCTTGTCTTCTCTGTCAATCAGATGACATAATGTGCATAAGTGTTTAACCATATTAAATTCAAATAGAAAACTCTTGACTGGAAAGTAGTGCATGGTTAGTAGCATGGACAAAAAATATGAGGAGTAAACCAAAAGCAGGTGCTTCAGAAAGTAAGCAATCTGGATATAATATTAGCTCTGCTGGAGACAATATTCATAGGTATTTTACAGAAGCTGAGTCCTCTACATAAAATAGAAAAAAAATGCTGCAGGGAATCTGCCCCACAGAGGAAATTAGAAGCGTGAAGTGTCAGATCTGTAATTCCCATGAGGCACCTTGGCAGCATATCTAAATCTCACTTCTCATAATAAAAAAAACCCAAACCAAAATCATCAAAAACTGGAGGATACACTTTCTGTTTTTCAAAAAAAAAGGCAAAAAGATATAATAAAAATTTTTCAACCAACCTGATTTTCACTGCCAACTATATAAGCACTACTCAGCTGCTTGTTTTATTTTAGGATCCAAACAGCATTAATTAAGCCATTGGGAAATGCCCGCAACAGACATACTGATAGCAATTGCATGTTTTAACAGAAAACCACAGGGAACTTGGATGCCTTGCTTCATCTGTGTCCAACCAATAGAGATAGCACACACATTTTAAGGTTTCATTTAAGCTATTAGACATAGTACTATGTATGTATCTTCCATGTAAAAAAAAGTGCCAACAGCAATGTCATGACTCAGTTTAATGAAATTCTCATGACCACTTCCTTTTTTTGGATACTGAAAGAATCATTTGCTTTGTAAAAACTGTCTCAAAGAGGATAACTTGGTACTAGACTTCAGGCTTAGTTGGTCAGCTTTGAGTCGTCGTCAGATCCTCTGGCAAGGGAATGTTTCATCTTTCTGGCTTTTCTAAGCTTTGAAATCTTCATCAGGAATATATTTTTCACTGCCTACCATGGATCAAAATTCTACTGTTCATAGAGCTGGTGTGTGACCAACTGACTGCTTCAAAAATGAGGATCAAGCTCTTAAAACTGTACTGTAAGTAAGTTTAGGATTTTAGTGAACCACTTAGGTATGATTCAATATATTTGTGGCAGGCTAAGCTCTGAAGAAGGCAAAGAACTGCACTCTGTTCCGGCAAGTGCTTGAGCAATCCTCTCCAAAATCAGTCACAATGAATCAGTGTAATCTAGCCTGGAGTGACTATGGCATGGAACAGAGATATAAATAAATTTTTATTCTTTTTTTTTTTAGTAGAAACAAAATCAATTTGCATTTTGGGACAATCTGGAATTACTTTTTTTCCAAGCCATTATTCAATAAGATATTGCACTGCTTGGGGAACTCAATACTTTTAGTCTTACCTTAAGGAATTTCTTCTTCTAGTCATATGATTTTAGAATGAAATTTGGTATAATTTTAAATATTTCACCATGAAAAGTGCCTTACATCACAAAAGACTTTTTACATCTTTTTGTCATCTTCCTGCATTTTTCCATACAAACTTATTGAAAGCATAACCTCAGGAGTCTCAGAAAAATTGTGAAATCATGCTATTTATTCCCTTTTTTTCTTCTACCTTTCCCCTTATGTCAGGATTGTTATGTTAAGATTTTGTGGGCGGCCTAATGTACCATTTTGAAACCTTGTGGGAGGCTCTGCAATGGCAGGTTGGATAATACATAACAAGATCAATCCATGTAAAGCAATTCTGCAAGTTGTTGGGCTGCAACTTGACGCATGAAGGACAGAAGTTCTTCTGAAGAATTTTTGCCCCATGGGGAAGATCTGTGAAAGCTTAACAATATGAATGAAGCATCCTCTTTGTTCATCTGTGAAGGGGACATCTAATTACTGTGCCAGCATGAAGAGTATCAGAGTTTACACTATCTCCTCAGGGAGCTCTTCTATGATTAAATATAAGCTCTCATTTAGGTTGCTTCAGTCAAGGGGTCAAGATGGCAAAAGGCACAAATTCATTCACCCGCAGTGTTTACATTCTAATTATCAAGCCTCTTAGCTGTCCAAATGTAAGCTAAGAGTGCACCCAACCTACAGATGTGTGGACAAGAAAAGTTAAGTATCTGAGCTGAATTCTTCCTTCTTTACGCTTGTGTAAGACCATTGTGGTATTTCTGACCATGGGAGAGCTGTTGCACAACTGTAGTGAAGTCCATGGAAGAGGAATATGGTCTCTTGCTGTGGCTAGCCATGAGCAAACAAGCAATCAAAAGAGCAAAATTAGCTTCTGCTTATTTTTCCACTTGCTGAGAATGTCTTTGTGCATATAGGAGATAAAATACCATGAAAAGACACATAGAATAGATTTCCTCAACATGTAATCAAATCCCCACTGTACTGCAAATATTTCTCAAGCTTGACTTGGACCTTTGTAGCTCTGTAGCTGACTTACAGAGTATGTACATCGACACTATGTTTAGTCGCTAGACTCTATATGAGAAGCTGAAACTCATTCACTGACTGAAAATTTGCCATGAAGCAGAAAATGACAGGAAATTCATCAAGCATCTGTCTTAAGGTCACAGATTGCTTAAAGGTGACTTTCCTCCAGTGATTTTTGAGGCACTAAGAAAGTTTCTCTTTCTTTTCCCTGCATAGAGATGTACTTAAATGTGTTGATCTGAGTGGAAGAGGCAAAATTATTTCTTTTCCCACTTGCTTTTACTTTAAAATATTAGGCATGTGAAAAATTATCCTCTTTCAGGTGCTTGGAATTTTATTTGGCCTATGACACCTCAACTGAGTGTTTGATAGGTTTAAATCTTCTAACGTAACCTACTCTGGAGTTGTTGTATACCGTCAGAGATACAGTCAAAAAACAATTTAAAAAAAACAACTAAAAATCAAGCCTCTAGCTGAGTACCTCATGACATTTGGACAATTTTACAATAGCTGCAGAGTCTTCCAGAGTAAGGCATGAATACTACCTCTGTTCAGCCCGCTGCATTGTTAGTTGGTTCCCATGTGCTCTTCTCCATAGTATAGTATGATGACTGTGAAACTCAATGCATTAGGATGACGATTGTCAATGGTTTTCTGACAGCAGGTGTTTTGTGATCATAGGTAGTTTTCGATGGGATTCCTGAACCAAAGGAATGGGGAAAGGAAGGGGCAAACTGGGATACATAGTCCTGTGCACCATAACTGTAAGCACCTGGTCAGCAGAAATCTGAGTTCAGAAGGCCCATAGAAGATACATGGTATACACCACCACACAGGCCAGGCTACAAATCATTTCCTACTGTTTGACTTTGACTTTGAGACTGAAAGAAAAGCATTGCAAGAATTGTGAGTAAATGGTGAAGAATAAGGGAGATCACAAGTTTTGCTAGTTTCTACAGGCTCTTGTGCAGTAATGGATTAGCTGAGTGACACTGCTAGAGATCCAACGAAACAAGTGTAATATCACACTGCAGAAGAAAGGACAGAAAAAGCCTGTGGGGTTTCTTACCAATATTAGTTTCCTATAAATTTCCTACTTAGAGTTTTGAAAGAATGTGAACATTAAGAACTCATGGCTGTGGATCAACTTCACCATGTAGAAAAGTTCCAAGGCTTTTACGCTCTCAGTGGTATAGTTTGTGGTTTTTTTTTCTTTTTCCAGTTTTTCTCCTTTTTTAAAAAACTCCTGGCATTTGGCTAGTTATTTAATTTTACAGGAATAAATAAAAGGATATAAAGATAAAAGAACAGAAAAAGAGCATGTGCATTTTTTAGTAACACTACAGGAATGTTTTGATGACGGTACCTCTCTAAGAGAAAAGGAAGGATCAGTTCTTGATTCTTCTTTTCTTCAGAACATCATCTGTGTCTCTATGGGATTTTTTTTTTACACAAGGACTTCAGGGGACACCAGCATATAGTAACTAATTCATTTGTAAAGAGCTGATATTAAATGAGGAATGAAAACTATTGCATTCACATAGCTTGACAGGAGATTCTGTCCATGTAGAAATCTCACAATATAAACAAATAAAATAAAATGAAATAAATCCCAGTTTACAGCCAAGGGAAAGTTATAATCTGCATATTTCAAAAGAACTAGTGATGGAAGGAAAATAACCCCACTGGGAGAACAACATCTTTTGCACTCTCAAGTTGGAGTCAAATTTTCCCTGAGCATGCCAATTATACATTACTTTGGCTTTTTGTTTTATTTAGAAGACCATTGTTACTAGAGAAACACATTGAATAATAACAGCAAAGCCTAATATTAGTTTCCCATATTTCGCTTTTCCTGTGATTTGTCTCAGTTAGGCTACTATCCTAAGACATTGCTCAGCTTTTATGGTAATGGCAAAGTCCAACATAGGTCATAGGAATATGTTTTTACAGTTTCCCACTGCAAAGAACGTTCTGCTGTAGTGAAGTTGTCCATGCTCCATTTGAACAATCTCAGTATGGGATCATCGCTGTTACTAAAATGTCAAGTGTTAAGTGAAGTGAAAAATATTCTGTATTTTAAAACAAAAAATAAACAAACACAAGAAAATCCAAAACAAAACTGAGCAACTGAAGGTCTGTTAGAAAACTGTAACAATTTTTTTAGACATGCACAGGTGTGTGAAAGGAAAATTAAATTAGATAACCAAGTGCAAAGCTTACGTTGAGAAATAAGAGAGCTTAAGACTTAAAGAACATATATATGTATAGACACAGTTGAAACTGAGTCGAGTGTCCCTCTAGGCTTTAGTGCAGATTGAATAGACATTGATGGATTTGTTTTCCTTTCAGATTAAATTGAACTTTTGATTTGAAAGTAGTTTACCTGCTTCTGCACTTGAAAGCTACATTTTTCCTTAACTAATTTTCTCTTGTTAAGGCACTTCAGTTTCATAGTGGTTTGTAGTGGTTTACAAATTGGCACTGTAATCCTCTGGAAGGAACAAGGAAAGAGAATTCTATAAATCATACAAAGCAGTACTTTTCTGGATTGCTTTACCCCCACAGTGGCCTGTTCTTTTTTAAAAAGTCCATTTTGTGCCATTATGCTTTTAAATACACTTGAACTGATTTCTTGAGTCAGATATTACAGCTTCCATCGAGTACAAGCCTTTCTGACCACCTTCAAGGTGCTGCAGCAGTACAAGTAATAAATGTACTAGTCTTTAAAGGTGTATGTATTCACTATCAGGCTAGACCCCCTGGCTGTGCAGACTATAGAGTATGGCCTTTCTGCTTTTGGGTCTTCTATCCCCAGCAGAGGTCTTAGACCTGGTCTCGCATCAGCTCTGCCTACATAGGTGCCTGGGCACCTCTCCATACCAGCTCTGGAGCAGCTCACTCAGCACCATTCATGGAAATATTTTGCTCTGCCGTGAATCTTATGTCAGACTCAAGATCACCCTATGTGTTGTGGGAACAGGCTATCATGCCCTGTGGTTGGGCTGAATGTCTAACATATCCCACCTACTCTGTGGCAGCATCACACAGTTAACATTGGACAGACAGGAGTGAATTCTTCCTGCAATGGTTTCAGTGTTACTTACCTCAAGGACAGAGGAGTTTCAAAATTAGTGTGAGCTCAAGCTCGGTTGATGCTCCTTGCAGTGCAACATAGATGTGCGGAGACGGATGGGCTTCTGTCTGGCCTGATACTGCCTAGCTTAGGCTAGACAGTAGATAACCACTAGATAACAGTAGATAACCCACTAGATAAACAACTTGAAACTTTGATACATACTGCATCCTAGGGAATACATGCTGTGAAAAGAGAAATCTTTATACTTGTTTTGTCATTGTTATTTTGCATAGAGTGACATCAAGGAATTCCAACCAGGACTGAGATGCTGTTTAGACACACAGCAAGCTATATTCCTTTCTAGAAAAACAAAACAAAACAAAACAAACTCAACCAAACAAAAAACTCTCTTCTGGTCTAAATACAGAAGTAGAGAAAGAATTATTATATCCTACAGGCATATAAGGAAACTAAGGCACAGAGACCTTGCTTGGCTTGACTGGAATCATACAGTGGGTCTGTGAGAGAGCTAACGATCAGATTTCCCAAGCCCATTTCAGTGGTCAAGTCACAGATACTGAACATCAGAATTATCAGACTAAATACTGTGACCCTACAGGCTCAGGCCATTGTGTCACTAAATTCTATGGCACTATTGACATACAGGAGACTGAAGTTTAAACTCCCCTTCAACAAAATAACAACTAAAGCTTTGCTGAGCAGTATTGCGGTTCACTATGTTGAGAATATGGTCCTAACATACAGCTGATTCATTGTATGTGGACTGATTGGACCAACCATTCAGGAGCACTATGAATTATATCCTAATCCTTCAGGAAGGGCACCAGATTGTCTTTGTTTTTCACAGTGCTTCTCTTTGGTATTTGGCATTAAGATCATCTGTTCCAGGGAAATATTAGTCAGTGGGTTTCTTGTTTCATGCACAGATTAATCTCATAACATCAAAGATTAATTACATATGCTCAATGAAGAGGGGAAAAATTCTTTGTTACCTCGGCACCCTGCCCTGATCCCTGCCATGTCTTTCTTTCCAGATCTTTTCATCATGACATAGAGGAGTGAAGCTGGAGAAAGAGAGCTGAGGTCACCCACTAATAACTTCTGAAGTATTAACAGTAAGCTTGGGGGAGGCAGAGAGAGAGATGAGGTGTAGGCGGGTGAGAATTGGTGCTCTTTCGCATCTGTCTGCTAAGAACTATCACAAACAAACACAGGTAGAAGCTTTTCACTCCCCTTGTCATATGACTGGTGCCTTAGCAGGTCATAGATTGTGTCTGTAAGATACTGGCTTCAGCTAGAAATCTCTCTCTGCTTATTGCACTTTCAAATACACAGAAAAAATGACCACAGGAGCATAATCCATTTTTTAAAATATGGTTTACAAAGGAAATCATTTCCTACACTACCAGATGCCCAGGACCCAGAGGTTCAGCCAAGGTGAAGTAGGTACCTGTACTGGTTGCACTTGAGCTCTGATGGTTAATATAAATGAAGCATCTTGCACTGTGCATTATAGTCTCTCACAGAAAAGATGTCTCCTTGTGTAGCTGTAGAGGCAACCAGTACTCGAGAGATACATGGAACAGAGTCCTTGAGGATGACGGGATTATCATGGTCCTTTCAGTCTGGGAGTTGCTGCAGAGGCTTCTATCTCTAGGGTCAAGGTTTAGGCAGATATTTGTCCCCAAATCCAGCCTTGCTACTCAAGCCATCAAATCACTTTCAGCTGGTAGCAACTTTTTGGTTTTAACTAAAGGTCAGAAGGTGGCTGCGAGACTTTATGGATAATTCAGCATCTACACTGGAGTGTAGAAATTAACATAGACAAAGCCCCGCCACGCAGAGATGTGAAGCCTTACTGGTATTTTGCTGCATTTGCAGGACAAAGTTTATATCTGGGGTCGGTATCCTTATTAGACAGAAAAACCTTACAGAAGGAGTTTAGTTTTACATCTAAAGCATTAGACTGAAAGGTATGTCTCAACTTTTGGTCCTCTATGACATACCCAGAAAGTCTCGTTTTCCTCTGCTCAAAAGAAACATGTGTGAGGTAGGGAACAATATTTGACTTAAAATGTCTTTCTGATATTTTAACCTTAAATTATACCTTACCCCTTGAATAGTCCATCTAAAGAAAAATATCCAAGGAAATACCTTGCGTAGAATACCAGCACTATGTAGTTAACCCCTTTCCCAGAACTATGAGACCCCACCCTAGGCTCCTCACCTTTGAGGTGCAAACAAATATTCAGAAAGAAAGCTGTTCCCTGCCTAAAAAGAACAGGTGGGAAAACTTAGTTCCACATTTTCTGGAAGAAAATTTAGTACATCTTCTTCCGAGCTATATAGGAACTAAATGTGAAGAACGTGAAAATTTACCTTCAATTTTCAGTATCTGTTTTAGTTTGATTTGAATTTTGTTTGAGATATGATTTAAGGCTTCAATAGCAGTAGAGTCTTTCTTCTTTCTTCCCAGCCAGGTACCTCACCCTTAGTTGTTTCCCTGTTCTAAGATGAATGAAATTCATTTAGTGGAAGGATCAGTGAGTGCCAGGTTGTGTTTCCCATGACAACCCCTTGAGCTGCTTTTGCTGTACTCTTAAGTTACGCTGTAAGTTTTTCCACAATGCCCCTTCTTCTTTCGTTGGGGCTTCTTCCTCCAACAGCTCTGGGAAAGGATGCATGAACAGTGAGGATAACAGCACCAACAGTGGGTCAAATTCACCCCTGAGGGGACTGAAATGCTGTACAAATCATCAGAGTTGTAGCAGGAACGAATGTGGCCATCTATGTGGGCAAGAGAATTGGGAAGTCTTGACTGCATATGCATACACTTTAATGTGCCTGTGTGATCCAAATTCAGGAGGAGTATGCAGAGTGAAGTAAACTTTTTTAATTTCTGTTTGAGAGGCTGTCATCTAGGATCATGATGTTGTATAATATGATGCATCATATCCCATAATATAAAAGAGGAAGATAAGCCTTTTTATTTAAAACCTGTGACAATGCCCAGTGTTGTTGACTGAATTCCAATTACCTGGGAAAAATTCAGCACATCACATTTCAACATGTCATCTCTCCTAAGTGGAACCAATTGCATTAAAACAGTCATGAAACTTCAGGCCCCCACACTTCAGTAAAAATGTAATCATAAAAATTTAAAATGCATATATTCATTTTCCCCCTTCTTCAACAATGTCAGGCAAATACGCCTCATCGGGATTCACCACAGGCACAATTATCAATCCTCTGTCTGCAGAATTGTTAATGGAAAAATTACATACACAGACTCTTGATAAACTGTGCATCTGATTTCACTGTTTGTGAAGCACAGAGATATTAATTATTACTGCTGTCACTCTTCTGGTTACTGCAAAGAAATGGCAAAAGTTTTCCATTAAGCGTGTCTCAGTCTTACCTAAGCACACTGTGGCTTGATCTAAGAGGAAGACGCCAAAATAGCTGTGGCATGGTTGCATCAAATGCTGATTAACCGGAGAACTCACAGCAAAATTCAGTGCTACATTGTTTGCTTTGATTTAGGACTGAAAGTGATCCAGAATGCCTCAGTTTATACCTCTTTGGACTGTATTGTTCTCTAACACTTTGACAGATTACATTAGTTGTATATAAATAGAAACCTGAGATAGGCCAGCAAAAGTCAATGCCTTGATTAAAAAAAAAAATAAAAAAAGTTTTTCCTTAACATTTTGTTTTGCCTAGGCAAAGTAGCCTATAGAAAACACATATCCTGCTTCAACTAAAGACAATTGAAGAACATTAATAGAAAGTATCATTTCACTAAAATGTGTGAGATCATGCTTCAGGTAATGAGGATGTATTAAGTAATCAGCAGCAAACCCTAGCTATTCCATTATTTGAACTACTACTCATATACTGAACTATATTCAACTCCAACTATTTCAGGCTCTGGAAGGTTTGGATGAATTTTATTTCCTGTTGCTCTTGGAGTAAGATCTATTTTATTCCTGTCAGAGATTTTGGGCTTAAACTCTTCAGGCTTTTTGTTTTTCTTTTTTAGATTCAGAATGTCTTTGGCTGTATTTCTCTAGGTTTGCATGAATTAAAACTGTTAGAGTCAGAGTATAATCCTCCTAGTTTAGCTGACCCCAATTTCAGGCTGGGCAAGATCCTCAGTATAGGAGGTCATCTGCTATTAAATAGTAGAAACTACTCCACTTTTATAACTGGCTCTTCCAGCTGCATACAGGTATGTATACAAGGCCCCTCTGGTGAATATGCAGTCTCTATTCTCCTCCAAACATGGCATTCACATAGACTGGTCATGGATCGGGCGTTAGTCAGGGCTAGTGTACATAGAGCCATCGCTGAAGCCTTCCTCTGCAGATCTGCTGTAACAGTTTTGTTCATCCTCCACCTTTTTGTGTTTTTCTTAGCAGAAGCAAACCCTGATGTACTGCTGACGTATGCTTTTAGGTGGCAGTTGCTAGTTTAAATTTATAAGTTAGTATCTTAATTCACATAATATTTTAAGTTTTACGTACAAAGTTAGAGTAGAGCACGAATATTCTGAATACATGTAACTCAACCTGTATGACATCACCTCTTGCTGTTTTGTATTGGTTTCCTAAATAACACAGGGGGATACATTATTTCATCACTGAGGGTTTTTTCCTGCGTATTTTTTTCTTCAAATAAAAAATATTTAAGTTCTAAATAAATAATTCTGTTAATTGCTCCTTTTTCAATTATTTTACGTATTTCAACAAAGATATTATTATCCTGATATGCCCATAAATATACTGTATCACTGGGAAAG
>NW_009621507.1:0-38823 GCF_000690535.1 Cariama cristata | reverse complement strand
AAGAGTTACAGAAAGTCTATCAAAATAGCTTGAGAGGGAAACTGAGTGAAGTGATCACTGGAGATAATAGAATGCCAAACTTCTGAACTGCTTTGGTCACGCTTGCAGAAAGAATACTAAAAGTTGTTTGGAAGGTGCTTGCAATTTGTGACAGTACTGTATTATGATTCACTTCAGGTCATGGTGGTAAGTGAAATCTTAGCGAGAACTTTTAAGTGTGGCACTTCAGTGCAGGACAGTTGCATTCAAGAGTCAGAGGGGTAAAGTGATATTTAGTAAGTGGCTTCCTCTTTTTGTGTGTGTGTGTGTGTGTGTGTAAAATGCTCTTTTCTCTCCTAAGTCTTCCCAAAAACTCTCTAAAAGCTGTAAACCCAGTAATAAAATGCAAATGAAGATGGTCTATTCACCTGAGATTTTTCTTACTTTAACTTCTATTTTCTCTGAGCAACAAAATGAAAAGGTTTTCTTTCATCAAACATTTTATGTGATGGCAGTGGTTTGGAGTACATGTGTGATAAGAATATCCGCAACATAAAGATAGCTGGGAATTTTGAATCAGTCCCTTGGTTGACAGTGGGCAGCCCTGTGTGTTACGAAGGACAGTATGAGAAATCTTACACTTGGCAGATGTGGAATAGTTTGCAGCCATCCTAATTGATATTGTCTTGGAATTGATTTAATCCTGAAACATGAGGTGAGTGGTTTTTTGGTTTGTTTTTGTTTTTGTTTTTGTTTTTATTAGCTCTAGATATTTTTGTCAAATGCCCATTTCATCCTCAGAGCTATACTTGGCACCAGTGAAAACCTGCAGCAATTAGTTTCATTGTTTAACTATTCAGTGAGTAACAGTACAGAACTTTTCTTCTAACACAACAAACTATCTTCCTTTAACAAAATACTTCACTCTTTTGCAATTGCTCCCTTTGAATTTAATTGGTTGACCTTTTTGTCTTACACTTAAAGACAGAAGTTCCTAGTGCTTTATTTATAAGTGCATATGCTTTTTTTTGTAGCCTGCCTTATTAATTTCCTTAAGATAAACAAGCTCAGTGTTTTCCATTCTTCTTTGTAGGTGAGTTTTCATTACAACTCTAACCAACTTTCCCTGGACATCCTTTAACTCCATAGTGTTTCTTTTTATCTGGGATGCTAAACATAGTAGTGTTTTTGATTTATACCATTGCATTATATTTTTCATGTTATATGTAATCCACTGAAGCACAGAGAAGGTAGATCTTCACTAGGATGCCGCTGCTGACCCATCCACAACACCACAGATTGACTGTTAGCAACAGCAATGATTAATGAAAAACTATTTTAAAGCCCCAACAAAAAAACCCAACAAAAACCCTGAAAAATGTCTTCTTTGTTAAATTAAAAGTATTGTAAAACACAGTATTGTGAAGATATGATGTTAAAAAAACCCTAATTTTTTTAGACTAGGTTTTCTATAGAAAGACAGATTTTATAGATAGTTAGATTTTCTATCTATTATAGATAGACAGATTTTCTATTACAATAACACCATGTAGATCAAGATCCTCTTGGTTTGCTGACATAGGTTTTTCTGTATATGTACTTATTTCCTGACTTAACAGGCTACTGCTTAAGCAGTTGAAACAAATGTAGTAGTTGTGATGCTCAACAACTGTATTATTTCCAATAATTTTGTAGGTGGAGGGAATGATTTACATGCAAAGATCCATATCTTGCAATCACTTATGTGGTTAATTAAAAACACACGAATAATCAGATTGATTACAATAGGATTGTTTACACGCTTAAGAATTATTAAGCTTGAATGGATGTGGTTATGGGGTTGGGACTTTTCTGCATAATCAGAATGGTATTAGGTGTGGGAGAAAAACACGTGAATTGCATTATTTATTTCTTAAGTTACTGTCTTTGTAGAGATGGATGCATAATTATGTCTACAACGACCACTGTGAGAAAAGACATAGGATGAATGAGAAGAAACCTGAGGAAATGCAACTAGCACAGTAAAGCTACTGCATTTTACAGCATTGCATTATTTGTAGAGGTGCCTCTGCAGGTGGTCATTAAGGAAAGTTAAACATGCCATTAGATGTTATTCTTTCAAATAACTATTGGTGGGGTTGCAAGACTCTTTGGGAAACCCAGAGAGATCTTCTATCAGATCCCAACTCGAGAACTGAGCAAAAGACATTAGTTAATAAGATTACATATGTGCCCTAAGCAACAGATTGATGTGAGGTTTCTGCTGCAGAATGAAATTATGTTCTTAAAAACACTCCTTATGCTACCTTGGAAATATGGTGTTTGTGGATAGGAAATCTGCTTGCAGTTTATTTGCTGTTTGGAAGAAGTGACAAAGTAGAACAGATGCTTTTACTTTTGCTGCTTGAGTGGAATAATTCCAGAGAAATTTGGAAAGCAGTGATGGAATTTTAAGAGATTTCAGGGAAATGTTACAAAAGTTTATCTTCCCTAATGCACAAGACTTGGAAAAAGAGAATTTTCCAGCTGAATTAAATAAAACAAAGAAGTATTCACAGGTTCCAGAGGAGAAAGAGGTGAATGATTTGGGTCTGAAACAGGTATTGGCAACTAGGAGGAAAGAGGTAAGGCTTGTGTTGAAGATGACACCATTTCTAGAGAATGGGTAGATGTGGTGCTTATATGCAGGAGTAAGAAGGCCTAGAACAAGTTTTCTGTTTATTATGGGGGTATTGAGAGGTTAGGAAATGTACGTGCCCCCACAAAGTAAAATTTCCCACTAATGTAGGTGTGGTCATCTTCTGACACAATTATCAAGTGTGAGATGGCGGAGGAGGTTTATTTTAACCATGTAAGTCCCTTTAGGTCAGTTTCTTGTCTCTACATATGGCTGGGGCTTGGCTCACAAAGAATTCTTTACTGAGCAGAGCATTGGCTGTGACATTTGCTAGGCAAGCTCAAAAATCTAATGCCATACATTATTAATAATGATAAGTGTTCTGCAAAGAGAAGACATCAGAAGTGGAATCATGTTCAGGCATTATATGCCAAGTGATCTTGTTCCTTCATTCTGCGGCAAATACAATTATGCATTATCGATATTAAAGATGCCCATGTCATGGATAATGTGAATACATATTGCAAAGTGGTAATGAAATTTGGAATATCTGATTAGTCATGGGAAAATGTAAAAGAGTATTTTATCTACATTTCTAACATCATTTTTTACACTGAATGACCAATTACACTTCTATTACATGCCATTTATTTTGCATATTTTAATTTCTAATTACTGATAAATTGGTGATTAAGATGACATTGATCCATTAATGCCTACTGAATGTTTAATTCATGGATACCTTAAAATGTTCACTGTTACACAGGTTTCTGATAGGTTTTGACTAGAACTCCAAAGGAGTGACATATTTCTAGCCTCTGAGTCCAGTCTTTCTACCAGAAAATTGAAGCATCAATGCCACTTGATTGAAGCATCAGTGTCATGGCACCATCCACAAAATTATTTCTTCTAAATTATTAAGATCTTAAGCTGAAATTCAGCCCAGAAGGGAGCCAAACTAATGCTACAAATGCTCAGCTTAAGTCTGTAAATGATTACTGGCTCCTTTCATGGAAAGCGTGTTTCAGTTCTGATGTATTCTATGCCCCTAAACAACTAATCAGCAAACGATGGGCGCTATTTTAATCTGTTTGATGTCAGTCTGTGCTTCTAGATGAAGAGTCCTATCCAAATGGGGGAAAGACAGAGGATCACCAAGAAACATGTATGCCTCTGCACTTCCGGAACCAGAAAGGGGTGTGTTTGAAAAAGTAAGTCAGTGCTTGCCAAATCTTTTTGGACTACCCCACTGATGAATAGTTTGTGCCTGTCATGTTGTTTTTATCAGAAAACCTCTATTAGAAAATAGGTTGAGTTTGTAGAGGAATATGACCCTAATTTTTGCCTCATGGCTTGTACCTTTGCCAAGACACAGCTGAATCTGTACTTTGGAATGGATGAACAACTTGATGGCTTACCAGTCCTGTCTCCAGTTGCATGCACTAGATATATCACCTGTAGAAGGTAACCTGGGTGCCTGTGCAAGGAAGGAGTTGTGCTGTACTACAATACCTCCTTGGGTCAGTATGGTGGCAGATCTTGTCAGGGAGCAGCAAGGGCTGCAATGGAAGGGGAGTTGGGAGCTGAGTGGGGCGATGAGGCCAGTAGGAGGGATGACCACACCGACAAGTAGCCAGGGTGCTTAGTAGCCAGTCAGGTTTGGGCCTGGAGACACTGACTGGGGTCACACACAGTTCAGAGATCACCCAGCACGTCTAGGGTGAGGAGGCAGGTCCATGGGCAGCCTGGGAAGTCCAGCCAGCATCTCAGAGCAACTGGGTGCAGACATAGCTGCTATACAGCCGCGGTGCAGCACAGATAAAGCCTTGTCTTATAAGCAGCTCCCAAAGGAAAAAGGGCAGGTCCTTGCTTCTAACCTACTTCACAACAGGTTTTACCAGTGGAGGAACTGATCCTTACCTCTGTCAATTGAACTCTTAGAGAGGGGCAAATGCACCTGGAGCCCTGGCAGATCTGCTCTGCAAAGGGTACAGGGAACGCAATTCCTATTTACCCCGGCATCAGAAAACATGTTTTTAAGGCATGTGGCACTATTTGCCCAGAGCACGCTGTGAAAAATGCCTTTACAGGCCTCACGAGCATATTGTGCTCAGAAGGACAGATATGGGAGTCATGGAGGTCCTATAAGTACCAGGCTTTGTAGGAATGGCAATCACCTATGACTGTGAGCCCTTTTCATATAAGTGGAGGTGTTGACAACCAGCATTTTTTAAAATCCTAGTTATACTTTCTCTAACCCTCTCTCATCCCAGCCTCGCTGGAGAAGGAGTAGGTGTGCTGTGCTGAGCACTGTTAAACAGCAGTTGTTTTCTACCCAGAGAAAGGAACATTGCCAGGCAGGGGAGAGTGATCCCCATATCTTGTTTCAAAGTAGTGATACTAAGAGGCTTAATTAGCATTCATGCTGAACAGCTAGCTGAGATTCTCTCATGAAAAGGCATGCAGAGTGTTGCTTTTTCTGAGAGGCCTGTGGCTGAACATTTTCAGAAGTCATCACACTCAACTGCTGTTAACAGTGAAAACAAATTTTGGGTGGTCGTTAGGTGGTGGTGGAGAAGAAAAAAAGAGACATTGTTGCATGCAAGTGGAAAGCATTTTGTGGTGTCAGGGTTCTATAGAATTGGACTTTAAGTTGAGAGCCTGCTGTACATATGGTAAGCTTTATTCTAAATTTTAACTCATGTCCTTGCCAAGTTACTACCACAGTGCACGCCCAGCTATCAGGGAGTCCATTTCCCTAAGAGAAAATGAGTTTGGGAAACATTTGCTGTGACACCATTTTGCTGTTCTTGTGCACATTATCTAACGGCCACAGCAGTTGCTCAGGCTCAGTGCCAAGGTCAAAGTGGCATAAGCCTTCAGGATGGGAGGGAGACTGCTTCATTTAGCAGAAATGCCACTGCAAATGAAGCAGCTTTCTGGAAACCCTCTGCTCCCTGCTTGGAGCAGACGGCATGCACCCCTTCTCTGAGAGGCATGCAGCTTCTCTCTCCCCCATGAGTTAACTGAGAAGAAATTAGACTACTAGTTAGGAAGAATATAATGAGTGAGGGCCCTTTTGGAGATCTGAAGCCATGAGTGGAGCTCATCCTAACACACAGGTATCACAGCCAGCATATCGCAATCATCCATTTGTATGCATCTGAAAAGTGCAGGTACGGTATTGCCAGTGGTAAGCCACACGGAGCTCATAAAACAAAACCTAGAAGTTAATTATTAATCAAAGCCAGCAAAAATGTGTTCTGCTTTAATATGACAATGCCAGTACATAAACTCTTGAGCTAACAGACACTTTAAAAAATGAATGGTGATTACTGTTATAGCAGCTGTTTCATCAGCCACTTTAGAACCAGCAATATGTTAGTCAGCCATACGTTAGCAGGCGACATAAGGACAGCTCAGAGTTGAGACTTTCCATACTACAAGCTCCACTCAGATAATTAACATCTATAGAAATGTTGAAAATTCCAACAGAGAAGCTGGGGACAGGGAACTGTAAGAGGAGATCACTATACTGGAGGATGAGGAGCTGGAGACGATGTATTTGAATTCCATAGGGGATTGCAGGTAAGAACAATTAAAAATGGCTTCAGAGAGAAATACTCTGTCAGAAACCTCGATCTTTCTGCCCATAAAAAGTAACCAGTTACTAGTGGACAAAGCAAACTCACAGACACACAGCTGTGTTAATTCTATAGTCTTTGTGGTATCCAGTGTTATTTGTCACCAAAGTCTTGTTTGAGGGACACTGCTACAGGAATGCTCATATTATTGAAAATTGATGGAAAAGCTCAGCCTGCAATGAAGCCTGTTGTAAAGTATCATTATGACTTCCCTTCCTCCCACCTCCCCTTTTTTTCCTTATTCAATAGCTTAAAAAAAAAAAAAAACCACAATAAAAAACAACATGAATACCCAAACCCACAAACTTTCGCTGTAAAATTACCTCTAAAGATATCTTTTAAAATCTCTAAAGACTTTTAAAGCATTGCAGGTACATCAGAGAGCAGGACTGACCAGAAAATTTACATTGATTTCTAGCAAATATTGCTGACCCAAGCAGCTTAGATAGGGATCTCAGTTTGCATTCGTTGAGTTTTGCCCAGTACCACATGATGAGAAGAGAGATTAAAAAGCACAGACAGCTCTTGAGATTTCACTGTGAAATATGTTCTGTGCTTCTGTGCTTTAATGTGTGTAACTGCTGTGTGTGCTTGATATCTGGGTATCTATGGTATTTGATTATGCCAGTTATTTTATAAATTTCAAGGTAGAAAGAGAGAATCCACAGAAAATGAGGAAACAAAAAACCCAACCCTGTAACATTTTTGTGCTTAATTTTTTCTTTCCACTATAGCATCTCAGAAAGAAAGGGGTAAATACATTGCCTTTGTAGTTGATCTGTTCAACAACCAAACAGCCAAGCAACCTCTAACTTCATAGTCTTAAAAGTTTCCTGGAAAGCCCACGTGAGTTCGGCACTTTGCTGTGGTAAGTTTCTTCCAAAGCACCATCAGCAGCACCCGGGAGGCCCAGAGAGAATAATAAGGGCTTTGATGTGGAATCAGTGCCATGGGAATGGCACTGAGCAGACAGATGTCCGCTGGGCTGTAGCCAGAAATAAAGCCTATCATGGCCTGTCTTGAGCATTGTTTAAAAGCCTGTTCTTCCTTCCTGCTCCATCTGTTGCTGTACACAACTGCTGAGAGGCATCAAATCCTTATTCTGCCGACTTTGGTTGTTGATCGGGGAATGTTGCCAATGCCTCTGCTATTCAAATCCTTATTCTGCCGACTTTGGTTGTCGATCGGGGAATGTTGCCAGTGCCTCTGCTACGGATCAGTCCTGTACTGTACACTGGCTTTTAAAATTCGTTGCATGCCCTCTGTTTTTTTATATCATAACTAAAATTCCCGCTGGTTTATGATGCCAAGCTCGGTGATCTAATAAAGACAGGCTTTGTGTTATGTACTTATAATGCTGAATTAGTCATAGTGGCAGTTTTGAGGGCATATTATTTCTAGAATCTCTTGTTTAATTTATGATTCTATCTTGTCTTTCACAGCTCACATTTTTCTCAGTAACACTTCCAATTCCACAGGTTTACCCATCCAAGGAATTTCCCTGACAACAAAAATATGAACCTGTGTTCTCTCATAAGGATGTACGCTGATATTGATTCACCCTTGCTTTTAGAGTACTGGCTCCTCGGGATGGTATACAGCGGGTGGTTCTCAAATCCTTCTCTTCCCTCCTCTGGCACAGATGAACAGTGCCAGCATTGATTCAGTGCAGAATCTTAGTGCACTTTTTATCCTCTCAATCATTATTGCACATCTTTCCTCCAGGTTATGTTTGCCAGCTGCAGTGTTTGTTCATAGACTGACTAACAAAGCAAGGAATGGACCTTATTTCCACAGTTGAGGAGGAGGCCAGCAGACCTGGCTTCTAATCATTGCCTTTGAGCTGCTACACGTTGACTACTTCAGCTGTCCTCCCTATTAGGGTGCGTTATATTCTTCACATGAAAAGCTGTGCTGGAAACTGCCTGGAGTATCTAAAAGCAGGTTATACAGAACTTTTCAAGTTCCTCTGGTGTGGAGAAAGATCCTGTTCTACAGGAGGGATTTCACCAAGTCGTTCTGTTGCTGGCATTTGCGTTGTGTGGGGTGACTATGCCTGTAGATGTGCTTCTAGACACTAGGGCTAGCATGTAATTTCCTGGCAATAGAAACATAAGTGTTGCTTGGTTTCAGAAGTACCATGAGAAATTTCTTTAGGGCATTCACGTTATTTTTTTTCCCCGTACCTCTTTTCTCAATACTAGGCTCTAAGTTCTCCTGCAATTTCTGTTGAAGTCTCTGATGCTCCACGCTTCCAGTCAGTACTCCTCATACTGCCAACTCTTCCACCGTGTACTGTATGGTTTCAAGTACTAAAGTTAAATTTACATGTTTTCGTGGTTATCCTACTTGGTTATGCTATACACACTCCAAGCATGAGTTTAGATTATTTTGCCTAATGGAAGCATCCCACATAATTATAGAAAAGAAAAAAAAAAGGATAACATCTGTCTGTAGAGAAAAAGAAATCTTAGTTCCTTTAAATGCTTCCACTATAACAAAATTCCAGCACAACAAAAAGGTCGACAACTTCAGGATTTTCCAATGCTTTCCTTTTGATATGCCTGTGTGCTCCAAAATGAAACATTCCTATTATTAAAAGTGGATTTTTATCAATAGTATTTCCAATGTCTGTGAATCTGAGCCACCACCACATCTTATCTATATAGCTGTTTTTTACCATGATATGAATAGTCCCCCCTGGAAATTCCTTCTAGCTGAATGCATGCATAAGTGCTTTGACTGGAGTAGTGAGGGGCAGAGACATATTCTTCTCTCAGTGGATAACCAGAGGGAGATTTTTACTTAGGCAAATAATTAAGAAGAAATACTGCAGCAAAAAGGACAAAATAGCTTCCCAAGACTCAGAAGCACACTGTTCATGCTGTCATTTTAAATTTGCTAACTTGCACAGAGGCTGGCTGGTTGCTGTCAGTCAGAGGGGTAACATGCATTAACAAGCTTAACAGTTAGTGTTTGAACACTGCCTTCTGTGCTGACAGCACTTCACTTGAAGTGCACTTTATTTGTTCACCTAGGCAGAAGAAATCTCTAGGAACTTCTGGACCCAGTTTTGTTCTATTCAAAATCAATTGGAGTTTTGTCATTGACTTTAATAGGCATCGGTTCGGCCCTTTAGTGCTGCATAAGTGGCAGACAGAGGAGAAATAGAGACTAAATGGGCTAAAGGTGTATTGTCTTTGTTTATTTTTCTTTGCCAATGAATAGGTGCTGATGAATTTAACTCAGTCTCATTATGGAAACAGGAACTCTTAAAATAATGTTACAATACAACATTTTTGTGTGTGCTAAAACTACAGTCTTATTACTCTGAAAAAAGGTAAATCTATTTGCAAAGCTTATTGTAGTTTCAAGCTGCAATTTAATATCACAGTTTGTTCTACCAGCTCTTAGGACCATGACTTTCCAAGTGGAACTGAGGTAGAATTTAGACATCTAAATTTAAAATTGCTATCCTGAAAAGATTTGCTTAGATAATAATAATTTTCTTTCATGCAAAACTGCAAAAGACTTTAGACAGACCAAGACCTGTCTCACAGACACACTTGGCTAGCCTCCCATGCCATTGAATTGTGTCTCTCATGGTGCCCATGCTACCCATGCACACTCCTTTGATGTGATAGGTATTCTCAGTCCATGCTTGCACACTTTAGGGGCTGGGCTCCATCACAAAACCCAGGAATGACACATGATTTCCTTTAGCCTTTGGCTGTTTAATGGGTAGGAACTGTCTGATCTTTCTGCTGAAATTATTTCCCTGGGGATAAATGAACATGATGAGCCAGGAAAGGCACTTCCCAAAGCATTTAATTGTTGGCCTTTCTTTCCTGCTTGATACACAAACCAATAATTAAATGTTTATATTAATTGATAGTAGGTTAAATTAAGTAAAATCCCCCAAGTTGAGATAGTTTTGCCTGTGACAACAGGATGACTACTTACAGAACTGAGTGAACTGGTAATTTCCCTTCTTACTGGGAAGTCCTAATTCTTCACCATGTGAAGACATTGTCACAATATTAGCTAATAAGTACAGATGCATAAAAGTGTTGTACACTGCTTGAGGGCCAGATGCCCCAAAGGTAGGCACTACAGAGCGTAACGCTAAATGGCCACATCTCTTGATCTTAACATGTCTAAACTCTTGTTCCTCAATTGTCCTTATTGTACATGTGGTAATTCGCTTTTGGGTCAGCTAGATAATTTTAAAACATAATCAATTAGTATACCATGGAGGCTAAGAAAGCTAGGCCTTTCTTCTCTTCTCTGACTTAGCAAAGTGATTTGGAGTGAAGCTAACATTAACTGAAGAGTCTGCTGTGTCTTAATGGAGGAGGAGAAGCTCTGTATTTTCATTTTATTTCTCAGAGCTTTCATGGAGGAAAGCTTATTTTCATCCTTCCAGAAGAAATGCCAATAATTGTTGTTCTGTTAAGCTTTATGCTCTTAGATAGTACATGCTACACTGGCGTTCTCACAAGGGAAAAAAACCCATTATGTTTACAGTGGAAAGAAAGTGGAGAGGGTAAGCAAGTATTTGCATGTATATCCAGCTGCCCCAAAGCTTAACAAGATCATCTGTAACAATGATAACTGTGGAGCTTCCTGTCGTTTAAAAAATAAGAATGAAAAATAGATTTTTCACTTTATTGCAACTATTTCTTGCATAGGAACTGAAGTGACAGAGTGGTGAAATTTGGCTTTTTGCCATTTCAGGGGGACAATGATTTCTAGTCCAGTAAATGTGACTTTCACAACAAAAAAAGAGAGCCTGTCATCTGGAAGATAAGGGAACCCTGTTAGCTAGGAGACAAACTAACAAAAATTATCCAGTTGCAACAGATCACTGGAAACATGCTTCGAAAGGCATCTTAGCCTGATGTCCCTAAACATATGCACCGAGTCTGGCTCAAGTCTTAGAGGAATGTGCGGAGGAATACGCTGCAGCTGAAAAAGTAACCATTGTAGTTGAATATGCTGCAAAAGGGCTGCTGGGATGTGCTGGCCATGAAGGAACAAGACAGAGATTACTATTGTTCAGGCACCATTGAATTCCTCTCAATAGGTCCACACTGTGAGCAGTGAAGGACAAGCGTCACCAAACACTGCCAACAAGAAGTGCTGCAATTGCTTTAGATATGATGGCTTTATGTGACAGACTGAAAGGAGGATCAGCTGTTGTTAATCCAGCCAGTCCATTCCAGATGAAGGCCAGGAAAAGTTCTCAAGGCTTGGTGCTTTCAGCAGGGAGCAGAAGCCTGAGCTGTGTCTTCTGTCCCTGTTGTGCTGACCTTGCTCTTGCAAGCTGCTCTACACTACGTGCTGCAAACTGGGCTGGCCCGTTCGCTCACAGCAGCCTGGTGCCCAGCTTTTGATGCTCTCCTCTGCCTGGCGCTATCTCCAGCTACATCTCTGGGTGCAGCCCTCTGCATCACCTGTTCTGGGAGGCCTCACATCTACTCTGTCTGCAAGGTGTGTTTTAGGCTGGAATTTATGTATTCCTTGGCTGGTACCTTAGGGCTGACACAGCACATGGAAATGGACTGCTGACTCTGCACAAGCATTACTGCTTTATCTCCAGCTAATGGAGTGCAAAAAGATAAAAAGCACTATCCAGTCAGAAAAGATCCAAAGGCTCTGCTTCCAGACATGGACTTGTTTGCCTTGCAGGCATTATATTTTTCTCTGAAATAAAATCTACTGGTCACTATTAAAAGCGGAGTATTGGACTAGTGAGATTACATTTCTCACTATATTGGCATTTCCTAGTAGTGACAACACCTTTGTTTAACAGAAGGAACTGGATGCTGGAGAAGCAGCATATTAATAGGGCAGATTAATTAAGCTTATAAAAATCCAATTTTTTACTAATAAGAAAATTAATTTGATTTTTTGTGTTAAGCATCTGGAACACTTGTAATACTAGTGTAGAGATTTGGTCTGGAAAATTAGAGTATGGATAACAAGATGACAGAGTTGCTGATATGAGAGGAAAGGTAAATAGCAGAAACAGTGTGGGTAGATAAGGAAAAGCTTAGAATATTTAAAGACTAATAAATGAAAAAGACAGTTCAGTGTAGATAAATGATGAATAATGAGTTCATGGCAAAGTATTGCTAGCATTTCTAGGTGTTTCATACACTCGGAGAAATATAAAGCAAGGGAACAGATCATGCTGTAAATTTGCATAACTGCACAGAAGCCAGTGGAGCTTTGCTGATCTACACCTCTGAAGGACCGGACTCTTAAAGAGTGAGTGTGGGTGATGAATGATGAGAAACAAAGGAATAAATCACAGTTTCTTTAGAAGATCTGCATGGGGCAGTGGGGGTTATGTTATTTGCTTTTTCATTAGTATCTAATTTCCTCTGTTTCTTAAGGCAAAACAAACCATAGTAGACATTCTGTACATTATTTTAAAAATTCACAAAACAAAATGTCAGAGACCATCTGAAGCACTTCAGTCTTCTAAAGGAAAAGTCTATAAAGAGCTGTTACACTCTAAACTGTGGAAGAGATTTACTTGAAGGTGTTATTAGTTACTGATAGCTGTGGTTTGAAGGCACTTGAGACCTATGCATAGTCCTGCCATGTTTATTTTGGCAGTTAATGTTTTAATCAGTAGTTGGATTGTTTAATTTAAGCTGTAACTACTTTGGGGATTTACAAGATAAAAATATAGGTATGCTTTTTCCCTACTTTTAAATGTGTTAAAAATTAAAGCCTTGCACCTGAAAATAACAAATTGTTTACAAAGCTAGAATGGATAACATTAAAACTCTACTGATAAAGACGAAAAATTTTGAAAGTTTCAGTAAATGATGAAGTTTCAACTTGTCTCTTACGAATGTGATATAGCCAAACACTGCAGCACAGTATTTAACTCTCTGCTTGTTGATAGCTTCATTAACCTCATTGTCACTGTTTGTTTTAGATTTATCTTATCCTGTGTTTCTGAGCTAAGCAGACTTCTCCAAGGAAATTTATGACGCCCACAACATCAACTTAAATGAAGAAGCTAAAAATATGTAAAAATATTTCCCTGCACACATCTCAAAGAAACTTATTCCAGCCCTGATATTCCTAATCTCCCTCCTGCTTTTGAGTCCAACAGTTATGCTCTAGCCTTGACAGTTCTTCATTTGTGTTTCTGCTGATTTCAACATCTCCTGTTACCCTGGTTGCTTCTTCAATGTCCCACCGACGCGTTCTTCTGTTTTGATCTTCTGGTCTTGAGGGCAGTTGAAAAGGCTGTCATCTAGAGTCTACTGTCAAACTTCCTCAGTAAGATCATCTGCTAACATGGTTTCAACGGTGGTTTTTCTGTCAATGTCTGCTAGTACTAATTTAACACTGTTTGATCACTTTTGGAGTACTGTGACCTGAGAGTTTTGTATTTGAAATGAGGTCTTATTGAATTAAGACATTAATAAGATTCAATGCAGAAGATTTTTTTTACTTGATGGAAACCTTATATCAATTAAAAAATCTTACAATAATCCTAAGCCACCACAAAAATCTTATAATCACAGTTTGTGATTTGGCCCCCAAAATCCTAACACTTGTACCCAGATGAGGACAGGAAAGAGACCTATTAATTGATTAAGTTCTCTTGCTGGGGGAAGAGTCATTATTTTTATATTCCACTTCAAAACCATTTAGCTTAGTAGACAATATATCCATATTTTCTCATTTTGAGACTAGAGTAGATGGTATATTTCATCTGCCTGACTGATCTTGATTAAAGCCTTTCACTTCTCAAGGAAAGAATGTGGGGTCAAAACTTATTTTATAGTGGCAAGAAAGTGCAGTAAGAGGTGCTTTTACCTTTAAGTGTTTATTTGGGTGACTCAGTAGAAAAATGAGTAAATGAAAAGCCAGCTTTATTTCCCATAACCAAACAATTTGATGTTTCTGTCCTGTTTCTTGTTAATTTTCTCCTTCTTGAGCAATAGTGCTTACATATTTAGCTGTGTTACAGATTCTTTTTTTTAATGAACTCGTATCTTTCTTCGAAGAAATTATGAGATATGAAACAAAGATGAGACAATGACATGGTGTAAGATGTGTACACAGCATCCAGTTCAAAACCATCTAATTTCTCACAACAAACATGCAGGTCTTCAATGATGCTATTCACACAGAATTAGAGCTATGGTTTCTCCACAGAATGAAAAGAATTCCTATATCCACCACCCAGACTGTTCTAACAGGCTTCAAAGAGTGTATTCTCTTCTCACTAATACTGAATAGCTTCCTAATTTTCAAGTGTATACACTCTGCATGTAAGACAGCATGTGAGAGAAGCTGCAGAACGTTCTTCAGCCTGCCATGTGCAGGAGATTTCCATGAAGGGTGCCTAGGTGCTCATGGTAGAAGTTTTCACCTCCACCTATTGTGTGTCAGCCAGTCCTCAACATGATATAAACGCATTACCTCTCAAAGTGAATATTGTTTGTGTATGCATGTACCATGGGTTGATAACATCAGTGAGAAAGGCAAAGCCAGACAGAATCACTTTTCGGTTCTTAAAATTTTAAGTTTTCCTGGCAAAGCTGTTTTCTACATCAAGTTGAAGATCCATCCCTGTGTCCTTCCCTGACATGTTTATTGGTCAGCTACATAAACATGAAGTAAATATTGAACAAAAAGTGAGCTTGTGATGAAGAAAAGAAATACTCAAGAAGGAAACATCCATAACCCGAAACAAATTTCACACCAGCCTTATAAGTTGGAATTGACTTCACTGCAGTGAGTGTGTTTGACTGAGACAGGACATACTAACTCAGTCACAGTGTCATATTAAAAGCATTTCTTTGTTTTTTCCTTTCTAAAATCATTTTGGATAGTCCTTGGCTGTCATAAGGAGAGATTAATGGCTGGTGCCCATCCTTCTGTCATAACATGAGAGATTGTCATGTGTGTGGATTGATTTCACCCGTCGTTCTGTCCTGTAAAAAAAATATTTGTCAATAAAACAGAGGCAAGGAAAATCCTTTGGCATTGACATTATGAGCTGATTCATCTTCACCATCATGAAATTCGCTGGAAAGGATATAAGGCAAAACAATCTGTTCTCATGATAAACCTGAGTTGTAGTTAGGATAAATACTACCGTACTTATCTGCTGAAGGCACTGCACATTATATTGAGAAATGGAAAACAAATAAGATAAACTTATTATCCTGACCCCATTTATTTGCAGATTAATTTCAAAATTGCTTTCTCATTTGAAAACATCTACACGTAAAGTTGAATAGAAAGACTCGTATTTTTCTCACTCTTACCGTTGTGTTGGCTCGTTACATCTTCGTCTCAACAATGTAACACTGAAAGTGTGAAATTCACTTTCTTTTCTTCTTCTCAGTAAGTTGCTGTTTGTCTAGTTTAAGCAATATTATGTTTAGTGTTGATGTGTCAGACATTAAAAATACCATGAGATTGGTTTATGAGCAGTAAGGCTTTTGTAAAATTATAAATCTTGAACATACTTTATTTTGCCATCCAGGTTTCACAGTTCTTTAGGTGTGCTTATTTCCAACTTTGAAAACACCTTTGCAGCTGTGGATACAAGCCACTTTCAAATTAAAAACAAAACAAAACAAAACACCAAGAGAGAAAGAAAATATATAAAGTTCGAAAAACCACAAACTTTGCAGTGGAAGTAATACACATCCTTGCTTTTCATCAAAGCTCTTCTCTGAGTTGGAAAATAAAGTTTTTTCTGTCTTTAGAAACACAGAAACAATGTCTTTCTTTAAGTGTGTGTTCAGCACTACATGGAATTTGGGTAAGAAGAGATCAGAACATTAGAACCACTGATCTCAGCAGATGGAGTGAGTAGATGTGACCTATTAGCCTCAGCCTTTCCCAGTCAAGCCAACTAAGCTGCCTTGAAAGTCAGTGGAGAATGAAATGAAATTATAAAAAGAGATTCACATCATCCTAATACAAGCGCCTAAGACAAGTTGAAGGAATTGCTCTTTGAAGAAGTAAATTCTTGAAAGTCTACAAAACTGATGACTTTTAACAGTTGGAGAGTGTAATAGTACTAATAATGAACTGAAAAGGCAAAAGTTGTCAGTATTTGAGCAAAGAGGAAGAATTGTGTTTGTATCACATAAGGATGATCAAGTATTTTGAACACTATTTGTAACTGAGGGGGATGTTAGACAACATCTAAATGAGCAAGTCTAGACAAATCACACATAAGAGCCCTTAAAGAACTGGTGGGAGAGAGCTGTACTCCTACTTCGTACTTCTCTGAGTATTATTTAATGAATTGTTGAGTTTACCAGCAACTACCAGTAGGGCAAGTTATCAGTAGCAGCGACAGTACTCTTCAAGAGCTATGCACTCTTAAAAGTTCACAAGAAAAGTTAAAAATTGAAGAGGAGCTTTTCTTTTACATCTGTTTGCATAAATGTCTACAATCTTTTTCTCACACTACTATTCAGTAAAATTATAGACTTGTGGATAAAGCGACTCAGGAGATTGATGTTCAAACTAAATCTGTCTGTGCCTCAGTTCCTCATTTGTAAGAAGTAGAAAATAAAACTCACTCTTCTTCCTACGATCTGAGGATTTCAAAGCAAAGATTCCCTGCGCTATGAAAGGGCCCAGGACAATGGCCGTTTCATTTCTAGCATGGACTATCAGACCACGACAAAGTAAGAAAAATGAGGCATGTTTTAGAATTCGTAAGAATTCTATAAGAGTCTTCTTTTTTTCAAGGAGAGATTAATTTTCTCATATCTACTTACAATTTCATCTTCCACATAACCATCTTCTTCAGTGTCTCTAAATTCCTTTAAGTTAGAAAGGCTTCTCTGTTAGTGTTACTATAGCAATAAAACACATGAAACTGTCACTTCACCGATACCAGAACATTAACAGTGAAATGAGATCAGAACTGAGAATGGAAGGTTTCTAAAAGACATTGTTCAGAGCCCTGCCTTCCAATCCTTACTGCAAAGGAGAGTGCAGCGCAGACTTGAAAGTCGTTTTGTTCTCCTCTCAGTTGAGAAAGACTTTTGAAATGCAGTGCAAGTTGCTTAAGTATTGGAGTCAGTAAGAGGAATGGATCGGCCTAGGCAATATTGAAACTAAACACATAAAAAAAATGAAAAAGAGAATGTACTCAGCTGTAAGAACATTTAATTATAGCTCTTGCAGAAGGATTCTGAATTAATATAATCAGTAACATACAACTATTTTCCAGAGCCTTTTGCTGGTCTGCCAGGTCCTACAGTGATTCTTATTTCTAATTTAAAAGTCAAACAAACAACATTTATCCAGTTACGGACACTTAAGTGATTAACCCCACAGCTGTACAACCACCTTTGGATCACAGGATGGAATTTCTTTGAAATAATCAGGCATTCTAGGCTGGATCCCTGGATGCTACTTCTAGGTCTGAAAGGCAAACGTCTACAAAGTACAGATAGGACAAAAGCTTCCTCATGCTAGGCTTAATGTTGAATGAAGAATCAAAAGTTTCTTTAGGTGAATGTCATACAGTAGCTCATAATCAGATGTTTTGTGTACAGCCCCTAAATGAGGAGAAGGCAGCAGTAAAGGGTTTTTTTTGTGATCTGTCTGTTCCCATGTGGCTGCTGTACCGAATTTGCTCAGGTGCTACCACTGCAGAGAGCGGTTTTCCCTGCACCAAGAAGTTTGTGCTGGCTGCAGCTTGAGCTTCCAGCTCTGTGTCCTGCTGCTTGTGTACACAAGAAAAGGTGTCCCTGTGGTCCTCCTTCATCTTCTAACCTGGAAATAGCAGTGGTAGTAGCTTCTGCTAAAGTCACCAGAGGACACAGCACCATGTGAAATGGGAGTGGGCTGGGGTCTCTTCTTCCTGGCATGTAGCTTTGGTATTGTGGTAGGCATTCTTCCTAAAGGCAGTGGGGAAATGCTTCACAGCTCCCAATATTTCTACCAAAAGTGCTGCCCAAACAACCTTGCTATTATCAGAAAATTTACAATACTTAAGGAATACTGCATCCAGCTCTGGAGTCCTCAACACAGGAAAGACATGGACCTGTTGGAGCAGGTCCAGAGGAGGGTCACAAAAATGGTCAGAGGGATGGAGCACCTCTCCTATGAGGACAGGCTGAGAGAGTTGGGGTTGTTCAACCTGGAGAAGAGAAGGCTTCAGGGAGACCTTATTGCAGCCTGTTGATACTTCAAGGGGTCTTGTAAGAAAGACAGGGACAGACTTTTCAGTAGGGCCTGTTGCAACAGGACAAGGGGTAATGGTTTTAAATTAAAAGAGGGTAGATTCAGACTAGATATACGGAAGACATTTTTTACAGTGAGAGTGGTGAAACACTGGAACAGATTTCCCAGAGAAGTGGTAGATGCCCCATTCATGGAAACATTCAAGGCCAAGGTTGGACAGGGCTCTGAGCAACCTGATCTAGTTGAAGATGTCCCTGCTCATTGCAGGGGGATTGGACTAGATGACCTTTAAAGGTCCCTTCCAACCCAAAGTATTCTATGATTCTATGAATAGCTGAGCTGGTTTTGACCAGTGTTCAATGTGTAATGTAATTTTAATAAAACCCATTGTTCTCTCCCTCTAGCCCTTCCAATAGTCTGCTTTCCTCTACTCACAAATTCTCATCTCCCTTTCTTTTGTCAAACATGCTTTTCTGTTTGAACTTAATTCAGTATCTGCCAAATAATAGATAATAGATTCATAGAGATTTATATTAATACATTGCTTTTCATCTAGATGATTACCAAGACCTACATACTTTGAATTATAAATTATGAATCAGTTCCTCAGCCAGTGCTGAGCTTGCTTGAGATCAGTGGGGCTGTGTTGATTTGCCTCGCTTGAGGTTCACTTTCTGTTTTACGGAATAATTCTCTTCTCCATGATAGTGCAGGTAGCTATTGCCAGAATACAATATGGTAACAATTTAATAGTTTTTAATTGTAAATAAGGCTTCTAGCTTATCTGTCTCATGGTAAAATTTATTTGTTGCATTCTAAGTACAGCTTATCCTATCCTGAGGCAGGGGATTGAGCTGAACAACTTCTGAGAGCCTTTCTAGGCCTATTTTCTACATTTCTTTGTTTTAAAATGTGGAACAGTACTGACTGTTTTGTAATTCTGTGTTAATAACATTAGGCATATGCAAATTTGGCAGAAGTTCTCAATCTGGAAAAAAAAAAAAAGCAGAAGAAAAATGCTCAAAAAATCTTCATGAATACAAGTGGTCAAAAGCTGGTTTACATCTCAGCTGTGTGATTAAGAGCACAGGAGTGCTGTGCCCCCCAGAGTGGGGACGTTGATTTAGTACTGAATTACAGTGATGCCACCTATTGTTAAAAGCTGTCACTTGCTCATTTACTCTTTCACTAGGGCTGGGATTCATTTGCATTCAGTGGAAACAGTGTGGGAGGGCAGTCTTAAAGTGGAAGGATCTATGATCCTGACCAGCAGCAGATCACTGAAATTGCCATGTTTTACTTTGCTCCCTTTATGAAACTATTTTAGCTTGCTCAACTGACCATATTCCTTCTGGTATAGCTGCTGTCTTCTACCACAAATCCCCATCAATTTAGCAGCACGAGTCCTTTGTTTTTGCAAAATCAGAGTTTAGCACATGTTCTGTGTTTCAGTGTCGCCATACTGCAGTTTCAGCTCCAAAGTTAGTCAGGAAAGATGGACAGCATAATAGAGCAAAAAATAGCAGATTACCAACCTGGTGAGCCAACACTAGCAGGCACATTCAACCTATCGAAACCCCATTTTGAGGCATATGACAGGTAGTTTCAAGAATAATGATTGATACCCAGCTCATATAGTGATGCTCCACAACCTTAATGCTGGCCTTGTTCAGCCTCATTTTATGGTAGCCATGCATGAATTACATAGCTACCTATCCTGAGCCTTGAGAATGAGGTTTTTCCCAGGTGTTGTTCGAGTGAACCATTGATAAGTTTGCTTTCATGAAAACTGGAGAGATGATGGAAACCACTGTCAATAGTACTCAAGAGGCTTGACGGTCACACCCTGTCTTTTGTGAGAAAGATTAATCACCAAACTGCAAAATAGTACATATTCTCCATTAAGAAAAGCTAACACAGATATCAAAAAGTAGTGAACGGATTTGTCAGGATCCCACAGCATGATTCTTATGGGATATGAATACAAGCCAGAACTATGAAGGTTCCTGTCCAGAGATCATCTCCAAAGACCAAGGACATTTAGAATTCCTCATGACAGATAAAAACAAGTTTTAAATTAAGAATTTGTATAATTTTCCTAGATTTCAGGGAGGTTCTAAAAAAACAGTATCTAAAGAAATTTTAATTTTAGTTGTGAAATCTTACAGAGACAAGTGTTATTGGCATATGTTTAGAGTTTCAGATATAACCCTTAGAAGAATAACTTTGATAAAACAACATCTTGCATATTGCTGATCACTGATCGATTCTAACCAAATTTCAAATCTTCAGCTTGTCAGAGTTCCACCAAATTTTCACTGTAATTATAAAGATGTTCCTTTTAACCTGATAATAGAATTTCATTTGTAACTATAATTTCAGATAAATTCATAATTTGCCAGTAATGCATGGAAAATATGCAAGCAAATCAATTAAAAAATGTTGATGGTGACTTAGAAGGTGAATTCTCCCACAATTTTTTTGATAGATAAACAGATAATTTATATCTTATTTAGGAGGACTTCAGGTTTGTCTCTTCCGGAGATAGATAGCAGCAGAAGTAATGAGCAAACCTTCTACAGTATAAAGATGAGATGTAATCACTTTGTACATAGTACTCACAGAGAACAGAATGGTGTAGTTCATATCTTCCTAAGATCAGCCCAAGTTACCTTCCAAGAGAAGGAGAAAAAGATCTGAGGTATATGATTGTTTTTTTAAATTACCTTCTTACTCAAAAAATGTGTTTTTCACTCCCCTCATGCCTGTATTTAGTGCTCATGTTTCAGCTGAGCTAGATAAAGAAGTTCATGAGCAATGGAGAAACATCTCTCAGTTTGGTATGCAGTTGAACGCTGCTTGCTGGTAGAGAGAATTTGGGATTTGCAAACTGCTTAAAATAGAGAAAAAATCTGAATGGTCTTTTAAAGCTACAGAAGGACCAGCAGTGTCATGGTTATTCTGAAGTGATCACCAAATCCATTGTGTTGTTATGGCTTATCAGAAACTTAAGCTCTGTTAAAGTATCAAAAATTAACTTTTATTAATTTATGTGTAATTTAAATGACAGACTGGGATGCAAACATTTCAGCTTGTCATTCTTTCCCTTTTTATACTAAGGTGTTTTATTGCACACAGGGGGAAAAAAATACATTGGACTCAGCATTTTTATGGACTCTTTAATAAATGTATAAAAGAGTATTCATAAAGGCTGTTAATTGTACACACACTGCGCTAACTAGTGGTTGTAAAAAATGTTGTTTTCATTTCATTAATTCATTGTAAAGCAGGAATCATTAGTGTGAAAGCAATGTGCCTAATATATAAAACTGTTCTCAATCAGTTCTACAGAGTAGACTTCAGAATGAGTTAGTTTGTATTGTGGCCTTTGAAATAAAGTAGCTAAATTCATGTCCTAACTTGTGGTAATCTGCACACAGATATGGATCATGGATCATAGGTAATGTATGTCATGGAAGAATGTCCATCCCATCATCCCTCTACAATACTGGGTTATTTTATTGCTTTCTTGTGAACCAATGGCCAACAAATGTGGATTAGCAGAATTCTGAAGTGCACAAAAATGCATTTATTTATGATTTATGATTCCTTCTGGCCTGTTCCTGTAGTTGTCACTTGAACAGAAAATGTGGAAACAGCTTTTTCTGAATAACAGCTAGACAGCTGAACCTTATGTTCATCTTACATTTAAACAAAACTATGTGTTAATCTCATTTGGATATAAGAAACATGAAATGAGTATATGCAGTCTATTATACTTGAAAGGATGGATTTGCTGGTCGTTCTGATTGTACAACAGAATTTCAATAATGCCATTAAAACCATATTTAAAGCTATTCAATGTCATCAGAATGGCACAAAGTGGGTAGAGCACATTAGTCGATTTGTCATTAATCCAGCAAAAAGACATTACCGATGTTTTTCTTTTTTTCCCATAGAGCTCTTTAAGTGAATCTGATTTACTTCAGAAGAAATATTAGCAGAAAGACCATATCGGGTATGATTTCTCAGAGCTTAATTCCTGAGTGTTTGGCCCACACGCATTATTTATGTGAACAATGGAGTCATCTAGCAATTAGAGAAAAAATTAAATAAGTCTATTAATCACTGGAAGTGAAAATAAAACAAATTTTGTGAGTTCTGGTTTTTGAACCTTAGCAGAGGTTAAATATTGTTCAAAACAGACTTTTCACAAGCTTGTCTTCTCTATTTTTACATCTGCATCAGTTGGTCTGATGAAAAATCTCTCGCCAAGGAAATGCTGTTTCATACAAAACTGGTCACACTGCAGAATCAAGTCTTCACAAAATTCTCCCATAAAAGCATTGCTGAATTTTTTATTTTTCCATAACAAGACTGGGGCATTTTATTATTTTCCTGTGTTCCCAAACTGATACATGAGATTGCAAATAGTCACGAGTCAAAAACTCCAGTAACGCTGGAGTCTCTAAAGAACTACTGATAATGGTTAACTTCTTCATAGGTGTGAACAGCCCATGGCTGAAACTGAGCTTTTTATCTACTCTAGCTTCTAGTTTGATGAAAACAGTATGGAAAGACATGTTGTTTTCCACCACAATAAAAGCAAACTTGAGACTCAAAGCTGAATAGTACAACATACCTGCAGGCTAGTATGGAAAGCAAGAATATGGTGAGACTTACAATGAATGATTTTTTACATTTTAATATTTTGAGCCTGTTTGTCACCAGAATGACAGTGAAAGAAGTGGCTTATACTCCTTGCTGGTAACACATAAGGTTCTTTACAAGACTGATTAAAAAAGTACCTTTCACAATTTTCTATTACTGAGCATCACTTCTGAGAAGGTGCTCTTCTTTACAAACTATACAAGTTAGAAAGAATAAAGAATAAAGGATAATTTCTTATCAGAGTCTAATCAGAAAAGTAATGCTTTCCTCTCCCAACAGAAAGAAGTCCTGTAACACCAGTTCAGAAGAAATTCAGTAGTGTCTGCAACTCAAACGGGTAATGAGACAGAGACCAGAAGGCAAGTCAAAGAAGAATTTTACCACCATATATCTGTTGTGGGAGCACTGAAGGCTGGTCAAGAGGAAGTGATAATCAGAAGAAGGACAATATCTCCTTTCAGAAAGAAAAAAAAATCTTCTACCACCTCCAAACATAATCATCACACATGAAGAAAGGAGAAAACATAAAAGAGCTAAGAAAAAAAGTCTGTGATATTCTTATTCTAAATGGAACACAGATAATAGCTGCTCATGGAAAGCAAAAAAACCCTTGATAGTAAAAAAAATTGGCAACATTTTTTCCACTGATATAAACACACCCAAACACTGCAGTTTCATCCATTACCATTAATTTAAAAATAAATAAATCATATAACCCCATGGGTGAAACTGGGTTGAGGAAAATGTGCCCGACTAGTCATCTTTTTCTACATGAAGTCCTCATTAAAAAAAGTCAGCCCAAGTGGGAACCAAGTTCATCTATGACTTCTTTACTTAATGCAAAAATATGCCAGGCTTAGCGTGTGCTGCATTTGCTATTTTGGCAGTGAGTTAGCACATGCACAGGAAACTGTCACAATTGTGGCAGTGAGGTTGGCAGTGTTCGTGTATCAGGTTTGCTGAAGTTTGTTTCTTGTTAAAAAAAGCTCAAACGAAAAAAACCCAGACAGCAGAACAATGACAGCAAGGAATCTTTTGTCTCTGCTTCCCCAGTTATCATTGCCGGGATTCATCCGACCAAAATGGAAAACCTCTATGCACCTTTTTTGAGATAGAATCCATGCGAAAGACTAATGTGTCCCCACTCAAACTATGCTAATTCCTTTCCCTCTGTGCGACTTCTGCTTCACTATGGAACCTGGAATTGTTATTCATGATTATTCCCTGCCTTACTCTGGCTAATGTGCGACAAACTGGAAGAACAGCCAAGCTTGTGACAAATGGGAAATTCCAAGATTTGAGTCATTCAGTCCCCTTAACGTGCTCCAAAGACCTTTACAGAAAATTAGGCAAGCTTAGTTCTACATAACTGCACTGAAGACCTAGAAAAGCCATATATGAATAGACATACTGGAACTGGATGCTGAGTGTGATTAACTAATTCAGACAAATTCATATCCTTCCCCAGAAAAAGGGTTGGCTTTTTTCCCCCTTTGTCAGATGACAAAATCTACATTGAACTGAAAAAGTAGACAATGTCATTAATATGCTAATATTATCACAAGAATTATTACTAATGTGATTTGCTCTTATTATTGTATGGCCAAATACTGTACAAAAAAAAAAAGCACAAAAAGAAGGCTTCTGTTGTCAATATATTCCACCTGAGAGTAGTATATTTGTCCAGTCATTGTTGCTGGTAGGATTTTCCCAATGTGCTTCAATGCTGGAAAAGTCATACTCCTTACCCACTAGCTATGCAAGCCTTTCTTGTTCAGCATATGTGGTAACAATTGAAGCTGGCAGAATGGTACATGATTCACTGTGTGCATGAGAAATCTCACAGCTGTGACTCAGTGTGGATATCTTTAAAAAACAGTGTGTACAGTACTCCATAGATCACATTACCATTCATTAGATCTTTTATGGTACTGTCTAAAAGTTCCAGTCAAGCATGGGGCCATTACTGTTCCACGCATTGTGTGATCAAGAAAGTTACAGCCCATGCTTTAACAAGCTTAGTGTCTAGATAGAAAAGGCAGACAAAAGGAGAGAGGAAGAAATGGCACAGTTTAAGTAACTTAACCAAAGTGTTGCTCATGGTTGGTGGCTGGGTCTGGTATTAGAGCCTAGATCTCCTGCCTTAGTTTGATGATCTATCTATTTGTATGCATTCCTTCTTGTAACTTATCCATGGTGCATTATTCCATAATTTTTCACGCTGGTGTTGTCTGTATGAATACATGTTTCATTCATTGCTCAGCCACTTCTCTAATGAAGAAAGAGCTAGTTTCCTCACACATTGAAATATATTGTCAGATTCCTCCATCTCAGCTGGCATCTTTAGGACTTTCCACTTCCTTTTCTTCTCTAGGTATATCATTTATATCAGCACGTTGCTCTGCCAACTGATGTTCAAAGATTATTTTAAAAGTCTGACCTACAAAGTGGCTGCTGAACAGCAATTTAGAAGCTGGAGTGCCACAGATATGCGGGAATTGACCACCTAAAAGTCTGACCCAGAGGTGCTTCCATAGCATTAAATTAATGTTTATGCAAATGCCTCTATAAAACAGGCTAATAAATAGCTATCTGCATAACATAGATGTTTTAAGACTTAGTGCTTCAATGTTCATAAAGAATTAGGGCTTTGAGGAGTAGATGATAATGACAAATTTGTATTTTATTGCAACTTTGTTTTGCTGGCAAATTCCCAATCAGCTGTAACTATAAGTATGAAATAATTATTCCTCTTTTAATCAATATTTTTCCTTGTTTCTGCCAACTAATAGGCAGGCACTACAACAGTTTTAAGTCAATTAGCTTGTCCTGGTAGTTGATTTCTGAACAAAATGCATTGCATCCATTATGCTAACACAGAAAAGAAGTCTTACAGTCAGTAGAATGCTAAATCCTCTGATTTTTGTATCTTTGCCCTTGTAACAAGCAAGATTTTCTTCTGCAAATTTTTTCTAGATGGAGTTCTGAATGTACTTTGAATAGGACATGCAGAGGAATAGGCTGGTATCATTCTTCTGATAATGATAACTCATGCTGGTTGGACTAGCCCTAGGTAACATGGAATCATTTTTGTCAGTGGCTTGGAACTGGCAGAACCAAGGTAAAAATGAAGTTTAACTGGAATCTTTTGGGATATTGCAGGGATATTGGGAAATGGTAGGGCTTTGGGTGGATCAGGATGGCAAAGTTGTACTGGCAATGTACTTGAATCCAGTCAGCCTGTTTGTAATTCTATTTTCTTTCCTGAGGAGAAGTACTAAATGCTCACAGATTTAAATAAATGTTGTAAGTAACTGCATGCCTAATTCCTCGCACAATTGACTCAAAATGCACCCCTTAGGTGTTGAATTGATATGTACCTGTCAAATACTGCTTTGGTGTTGTTTTTTCATGCAAATAAAATCCTAGGCAATAAATCAGATCCTTGGTGTGCAATTTTCTTAAGTACATGTTTGGTGTCATTAAACAAAGGAAGTAATATACCAGGTTAGAAGAAAGAAGTAGGGAACAGTACATTGTTTTAAGAACATCACAGAATCTGAAACAGCAGTTAATGACCTACTTTCTTTTAATGATTGCGCTTAAAGATATTGTTGACGTGACTAGTACCCTTTTTTCCTTGCCTCCCTGTGGCTTGTCCTTTCACTCTTTTTCCACTTGTCCTCTATTTCTTGGATAGATGCTTTTACACAACGGGTGAAGTGTAGTTTAATGAATAAGGACATGGCTAGCTTTATGACCCATTCTGACAATGATGAGAACCTCTCATACTCCCTACGTTTTCCCTCCTACGGTTTGCTTGTCTTGTGTAATTACAATGTCTCTGGAGCAGAGATGGCTTCTTACAATACATATTGTTGAAAAAAGGCAGGAACTGGCTTTACTGGAAGCCAATAGCTGCTGATAAAATACCAAAGCACCAGCTCTTAGGGAAGAATCATAACAAGATTTAAATCTGAAACTGGAAATCACAGTACATGAGATTTAATGATTTTTCTCACATAGAATCACTATGAAGTTAGTGGCAAAAACATCAGAGGAGGGAGTTTAAAGGAATCTAGCCAAGTTCTTTGATATTGACAGCAAAAACTTGACTTTGCAGAGAAGCTTGAGTGCATTGTTTCCTCTTTTCAGAGTATTTCAGTGGGAGAGATCCCTTGTGAATTCAAGATGTCAAAACCTTTTGTTGCTGGGTATACTAGTCAGGGCTGTGCCTACCTATTAACCTTTCTTAATGTTGTTTATATAACAATACTTCATGATGGATTTAGGGATAACAATAAAGGAAATGTCATCTGATATCATTAAAATGATTGACTTTTTAGATCAAAGGCTTTGGCAAATATTCTGCATCAAAAGCAGTACTTCTACAGATTCAGCAATCTTGGGTCAGGCATTTGATGTGTATGTCAGATGTCAGGCTGCCAAATCTCCTTTCTATTGACAAACAAAACGTGCTGAATATCTGAGAGGTAGACCAATGAATGAGATGATACAAGGTTATGTGCAAGATAAATTTTCAGTTATAAAGCACAAAATCTTCTAGGTCAGAACATATGTGCTGATGTCATCAAAACCTATCAACAAAACCAGAACAACACTGTGTGACGCAAGTCAGAAGAATGCAATACAGTGATTCCAGAAAACCACTATTTTCAGATATGTAGACTATTGTGATGATCAATCTCATTCCTCACAAATGAAGACAAATCAGTTGGATCTTCATACACAGAATAATCTGTAACACTAACGTTTTGAAGTGTTGCTACTGTGGCCTTTGTCTGAGCTTGTACCAAATTTGCCTAAATACATATTCTCTTATTGTTTAACCAAAAGGTAGAACAGGGACTTCAAATCAGGTTTGCACACAATTTGACCCACAGATGTAGCAAGCAAATAGGATTTTCAGACACAAATGCTAACATTTGTAGGTGATCAAGCTATATCAAGTTTGTGCTATGTTGTTTGCAGACACTATTTTTATGTGCATGTACTGTAGCGTCCAGGTTTGACACTCACAAAAAGACTGTAACTTTCTTTTCTGTTCTATCCTTATCACCACCACATTTGAGTGTATTCCTGAAATATGTTAAACCACATGAATAACATTTTCCTGTTTTTTTTTTTTTTCTGTTGTTTTAACTTATCCCCAGGTGTAGAAGCCTATATGTTTGCCTGTTTGGAGGTCACCTTGTCCACCTTCCTTGAAGTGGTACTACTGCCAACACTGAATCACTATTTTGTCAACTCAGAGTTTTGAAAACCTCCAAAGATGGAGATATCACAGCCTGTACAGGCACCCTGTTCCAGAGATGCATTGGTTTTCCAGGGGAAGTGTTTTTTTCCTAGTGTCCACCCTGAAGCTTGACAGCCACAGTTTGGCCATTGCCCCTTGTTACACTGCCTAGTGTTACTGGACACCACTTGGCTCCACCATCCTTGTAACCACCCTTCAACGGTAGCTGATTTCAGTCAGATACCTCTCAGTCTTCCCTTTGCCAGACAAATCAAGCCCAGCGCCACTGGCCCCTCTGTGTAGATCATATGGCCTGGGCTCCACTGCCGTGGTTGCTGCCTACTGGATTCTCTGCAGTTTCTCCATTTCTTTCATGACCTGGAGGGGAAGAAAAATGGGCACAGAAATTCAGTCAGGGCCTCACCAGTGCTGACTGTATATATAAAAATAATGTACGTGTACCCATATGTTGCTATGCTTTTATGTGACAGAAGGCCAGGCCAAAAAAGCACGTTCTTTTTAGAAGGGAGGTGGTGAATTTTGGGCTTGCTTTGTAGCTGTAACATAAGATAATTACAAAGTGTAATAAGACTGGCCCCAACATTTGTATTTTCTTGTCTCCTCCTGTGGTTCAAATTCTATATAGTGAAGAACTACAGTGATGGATGAGATAAAGGTATTTGACCTTACTGGGTTCATTGCCTTCCCCTTTGGGCTTCTCTTTCTGTCTTTAATATACAGCCTATTTATTACCTGGGCTTGAATTCTATTTATTAGAGAAACACCAAGGTTAGGTTAGTTCTACCATTTGTAATATGGTAGATTCAACATTATTACACAGAATGAGATGATCAGGGAGATTGGGAAAAAAAATTTCCTCCTCCCTTCCCTGCTCCCATCACACATGGGGCCATTAAATTCAGAACCTTTCAGAAAAGATCATTGCTTGTTTGATGCAGTGGATGGAAATTCTCATTTCAATCAGGTAGTGAACCTTCAAAGGAAAGGAAGATCAGGAGGAATGGGAGAGACCTTGATATATCAAAACAAGCCTTTAAATAATAAACACACTTCAAACCCAGGGCTTATCCTGCATATAAAGCATGAGAACTACAAGCAATTCAATGTAAGAGATATTTATAAGGCTATTTTCTATGCAACACAAAACTGGCTACTTTTATACTCGTATATAAGGTATATTTTCATCATGAATCACAAATAAATAGTTTCTCTTCTCATGAATCCAAAAGAGGATTTGTAGTTTTAGTCCCATATTTTGGCACAGAAAATTGACACCTTTTTGAAACTGCCAGCATAATAATGGGTAGAAAGAATCTAGACACTATGAATCTTCCTCTATATACTTAATGGGTTTTGTCTGTCCTTTCTGCATCTCCAGCCCAGCTAGCTCAGAATGAAGAAATGAGAAGCATTCTAATATCTGTTTTCTCTCTCTCTCTCTCTCTCTCTGAGAAAGTTTACTTTTAAAGAAGTCAAGGAGTGACTTGCTGCTGACTTCAGAGTACTTTTGGATTGTGTCCAGTCCAACTGGGTTATCTTCTTGGACAATCTTTGGAGAATACAGATACAGATTCCCCTATGCACCACTTTAAATAGAAAGCTGTTGACTGGCCAAGCAAAATAAGATCTTGCTTCTTAATTTTCTTAAATTCCCATAGCTTCCTTCAAACTATTTTAAAGAAAAACATGTACCAAATGTGCCCACCTTGTTGTCCAGGACCTTTTAAGAAACATTTTACGTGAAGAAAAAATTGCTGTGTGCCTCTTACATACATACAAAGTGAGTGTCAATAGGAAGGCAACAACTGAAATGTGATGGTGAAACTATTATGATAAGTCACAGCAAAATAGATCCTTAGTTAATGTTAAGTGGGCTTCAAATGCAGAATAGGTACAGCTTTGGAGGAGATTTAAAGGTTTATAAAGAGTGCATATGCCCCAAGTGAAGATGTTAGATTGACCTGAGGAACTTCTCCCATGCAAGGAATAAAATATATGTTGGATGTCAAAGTCAGCATTAATGGAAGTGTGTAAGTGCAAGGCATCAATAGCTTCATAGATTATTCATGCGGAAAAAGAATCAAGGAACATCAAGTATAGGCTTTGAAAGTGACTATGGGAAGATTTTTGCTATATGAAATGGAAAGAAGGATCATAGACATGAGGTACCATGACAGAAGTGATTGATCCAAGCAGTGGATATTTTTGTAGTCCCATTTTCACTGACCTGAAAGGAAGAGGAAAACGGGATTATCAAAGCCCATACAGAAAAGATTCCTTTGTCAAGTTTCTATTGCTCCATTTTCCTCTTTGCTGTGGGTCAGTTTTTATTATCTGTGAGAAGCAATGGCTATTGGATACACTCCACGCTGGTGCTTCTGTAATTTCAGCAGAGCAGTAAAAATAGAATGAAGGAAAGAAAAATTGATTACAGCTTGAAGGCTGGATATACAAAGCTGACAGAATATTCAGGGATATTCACACTGCCTGACTTTCAGACTAGAAAGTCTAAATCCCAGCTAGGAAATGAGGCTCTTGGAAGGTCAGCAGACATCTCTAGGTTTTTTTCAAATGATGATTCACAGAACATGAGTTAGGTTCCTATTTGTTTTGCCCTCACAAGGAATCTTTGACTAGCTAAGACGTCTACTGGTCTTACAGTAGCAATCTAAGGTAGGTGATGTGAACTCTTCCTTGTCTCTCTCCAAGCCACTATTTCATGCAGCATCCATAGGTAAGTGGTTTTCATTCAGATCAGATGTTACTTATTGCATTTTCTTCTCCCTCAGTGTAGAAGAGAGGAATTTGTAGCATGCATTTTGTCTTATTAAATTAGTATTAGCTGCAGAAACAACTTTTATTGGGAGATTCAAACATATTGATTTGCCAGACTGAACAGAAAAACACATAGATTAGTGTATGAACAACATAATGTATGAACAACGACAGTGAAGAGTGAAAATGGTCACAGAAGATATTTTCCTCCTGTCTATTTTTGCAGAATTATTTCTGTTCCTCCGGACAATATTCTATGGGATGCATCCTTCTCACCATGACATGAAGTGTTATACAAGCATAAGATTTTTCACCTTATTAGTCTAGCTCTGCAACAAAGTAAATGAGAGAAGAATTTGGAGGTATATTATCTTGAATGTTGTTAATTAAAATTTAACGAATAGCAACATCCCTGCCTTCCTGCTGCTCTGGTCCCAAATCACAATGAAACAGAAATTTGTAAGACTACCATCTTTCTCTCTGTTTTTGTCCCACTAAGTATTAAATCAACTACACAGAAAGAAATTCTTCAGTAAGAAAGTCTGAGAAAGGTAGTAACCTGGTGGTTCCTTTTTTTCTGGTGTGCAAACCCCACATTTGAATTCCTAGCATGCACAAAGCTAAACAACTCTTCAGCAGATGCTACTTCCCCTTTAAAATGCTCAGATTTGTCCCAAGTGTGAATTAAAGGTTGAATTAAAAACAGCTATTTGAGTGAAAGGGAATATCTGATGGACCCAAACTCCACTATTCAGACTTTTTTTCCTGAAAAGATCTGTAAATTATATACAAATAGCAATAGTTTGGTTTTGACCTGGCACTAGGAAATGCACATGAATTTCTAAATTAAACCATATCTGAGTTGATCTAGCTTTCACCTCTAGAAGTCAGCTAAGAGCTGTAGAGCAAAGGCGATTTTCATATAACATCATATTGTGGGACACATTACCAGATTTTTTGGAGAGGAAAAGACACAGGGAGACTCAGCTGAGCATTTTACTGCATATGAGCTTAAAAAGTAAAAAAGTGGATTTTTGGTACTGAAAAGAGAGCTGAGTGCTTTGGGTTTGCAAGATTCAGAAAAGCCCTTTTTAATAAGAAAAATAATCCCTTTTTATTGTATTGCAGAATCCCATCATCCCTCACAGTTTCCTACCTTGTCTTCTTTATAAACATTCCCATGGAATTACAATATTGAAAATAATGCACTGCTTTATTGAAGTTAGGATGATAATTTCACTTATCCCAGAGGGAGCAGACAGATCCAGTTCCACGGCAGGAGGGGCACTGGCTTCTAGAGCAACCTTCAGTTTGGCTCTTGGTAGCCAGGTAGTACACTAGGAAGACTGGGAATACCAGAAGAAGGCAGGATTGCTGTCCCATGACATGCAGTTGGCTGCACATTCAATAGACTAACACAAGGGAAGAGGGCATAGCTGCTTCAAGTGCCATTGGCTGTATGGGTGTTCCCAGGCTGTTGGCAATGGTGTATCACATAGCTCTGTCAGGAGGCACCGGAGAATGGTGCATCCTTGCTGCCCCCCATGTCCCCAAACCAGCCTTTGCCAGGTGACCTGGCTGCAGGTGATCCATCATATTTGAAAAGGGACAGATGGGAACTGGCTGCCAGAAGGATTCAGCTGCCTTGAGACCCACTCCCTGCTCGGGTGTGAGCGACTGCCAAGGATTTAATGTCCCTTCAGAGATAAATTGAACACTCCCACTGTTCATTAACAGCACAGATGGGAAAGCATCTTCTGCCTACCTATATTGCCTTAGGACAGAAGCCAGCAGTGCAGTCATGAATCACTGCAATCCAATGGGTTTGCTGAATAATTCCAAGGAGCTCTTTTCCTGCTGTATCTACAAGGTCTTCTGCAGCGAGACCTGACACTGTTCTGTGGGTCACAGAATGAGATGTCTTGTCTCTTAAAAGAAGTGTTTGTGAGCTGAACACAGTACTATGCATGGAGCTGGCTCAAGTTCAGCCACTTAAGCTCAGCAATGCTGAATGACACCTGTCTGTGAAAGACAGCATAGGCAAGTCTCTTTTGATGCCAACTTTAAAAAAACTTCAGCAATTTTTCTACTACACCTTTTACTTTTGTCCCTATACCCGTCTGAATGTATCACCCCATCATTTCCACCAGTGTTCTACTCCACTGTCTATCCCAAAACTGACCAGGACCAACGTAAAGCTGGTGGAAAGAGAGGAGAGGAGAGGAGAGGAGAGGAGAGGAGAGGATTTTCTCCTTTTCTGTTTTTATGGATCTGCATTTATTTTAAACATCTGTATTTTCTCTCATTAATATTACTTGAAACTCAGAAGCTGGAACACTCAATATTAATGCAGCAGCAAAAAAACCCCCAAAACAAAATAAAAATGTGAAGAATATTAGTTAGTTCAGAGAATAGGAAATATGACACCATTATTCTGAAGGTGTAAAAAGCATACAAAAGAATAATGAATGCAAAACTAGTTTTTCAGAACCAAAAAAAATGCTTGCTCTTCTAGTATCAGGTAACAAGACAATGTTTTGTAAGGTGCTTTGCAAAAGCTCATATTCAGAATATGTACAACACTCACACTGCTGTTTTAAATACGAGATTAATATCAGTATTCTTTCTTTGGTGGAAGGCTTCCATTTGAAAATCAGACTGCAATATGCAAAATGTAAATGATTATTAAAATGTGACTGATTATACAAGGCTACAACTGAATCAGAAGAACTTATAATTTAAAAACTTATTTTAAATCTCATTTCAGTATTTAAGATATTTGTTTCTTTTTACATTTCTCTCATGAAAAATGGTAAAAAGACAAACCTACTTTCTTGGGTTATCAGTGGATGAAGTTCCTTTTGCACTGTACCCACATGAGCACAGAACCACAAAAGCTGTCTTATAAAATAGATTCTAAGTCCAGGAAACAGAAAATGAATTTGAGTAATTCTATTAAATCATTTTATTAATTAATCTTAAAACAACCCTGCATCAGAAATGCAGGATCAAGTCCTCTGGTTTTGGTATGCAGCAGGCATAGCTTACACAACTTTGTTAACTGAGCTTGGTAATAATATTAATTGCTAAAGGTAGTCTCTCCGTTTCCATGTAAACATTTAAATGTTTCTCATTCAAATGCATAAAAGTGCAGGTATACGACCAGGAATAACTGTGATTTAAATTCCAGTATCATAAGGAACATTTTCACAAGTGATTTTAGTCTGTTCAGTGGACTAACAATAGTGTTGAAGCAAAATCTGATTCTGCTTCATTGATGAGAACAGTTTCGGTATTTTTGTCCTAACTTTCTAAGTAAAAAGTACACAGTGTGTCTGGTAATTTTCTACCAATGCACATCCATCACAAAGCTTTGCTCTGAGGTTTGTGCTTTCCTGTTCTGCTCTACTCTGCTCTGCTGCTCATATTGCTGGAGTTCAGCAAATGTCTACTTGAGCAGATCAAAGCATAATCTTGGCTTTTGTTGCTTCTCTGTGGTTTCCGGTGCTTATGTTAATCCTACTTAAACTAAGTGGTCAGAGATTTGGGAGATTTGAAATACAAAATAGATTCTAACCTTGAGATGGATTAGGGTTGTCAGATGACACAGAACTGTCATGTAGGACTAATGTTATGAAAACAAGAGCTGAAAATACTGTTTTAGTGTAGCTGACAACGGGGATTTATCCTAAGAGAGACATGGATGTGTTTGATTAAAGCAGGTCCTTAGTGAATATGTAGCCTGAATGCCTTGCAAGGTTATTGATTATGTATCTTAAGTCAAAGATACAGCCTTTTACCCAGGAGACTTGTTTTTTCATCCAGTAAACACAAGTCTTCAGATCATGGATACAGCATTTCACAAAAGCACTTTATTTTGTATGATAAGGAAAGGATTAACTTGCATTATAATTTTGTATCTGTGACTTTTCCTTCAGAAAGCCTGCTTGTCTTGCAAGTTATTTTCAAACAATAATGAAGCCTTATAGCTAAAACTCATTTACCAGGATCCAATGGGGCAATCTTCTAAGCCTCACAAAGTGGAGATGACACTGGATTTGCTCTTGTTGACTCTTTCAGCGGGCAGGGACACCTTGACAGTATAGACTATGGGTCTAATTTATGGTCAAATCAGCGGTCAGAGCATGGTCTGTAGCCAGATGTTATCGTGCGGGCGCCATCAGAGACCACACTCAGGAAAAATTGTTTGCGAATGTTTCAAAAATATGTCTGGATCTATTTTTCTTTCAATTATGAAAATGTTTTTCTATGTTTTTTAACACAGTTTTTTGTAGTAACATCCCATTTTGACATGGAAATGTTTGGCATGACCAATAGTTACAAGTTCCTGTTCTTTAGAGTGCAACTAAGTATGGTTGTATCCTCAACTAGTGGAAATCAGTGTCCACAATTGACTTCACCCTTTTCTGGAAGCTTGGGCAGCTGTCACTTTCCTTGCAGTCCTCCTCAGAAATGACAAGGTATGTGACAGCTAACACAGTGATCCCCAAGTCCTTGCCTCCCCCAGTTTGCACTGCAGTGGCACCTGTGAGCCTATCAGACCATACAAACATGGGACAGGAGAGTGGTCACCCTCCCAAAGACCTTACAATAGGCATGAATTGGGACAACCACAATTAACCCACCTCTAGCCTTGGTTTCATGGGTTCAGAGAGGGCTAAACTCAGGGAAAGGTGAGGCAAGAAAGGTTTTTGGCCCTAAATTAGTTGTCTCACTACGTACTTGTTAGCAGACTGGAGAGCAGGCATTTACCAATTTTTCCTTTTGCTTTAAAAAATGCAAAGGAGGAACCACCAAGCTACACTGGAGCACCCAGTTTATCCCTGCTCTTTTTTGGTGGACTGTGAAATCAGCTCTTGGAAGAGAGAACCATCATCTCTTTACAGTACAGACATGTCCAAGTCTATGTGCCTCTGGTCATGCTTGCAGTTTTCTATGATAGATGCATATTTTTGTCTAAAAGTCAGTTGTTTTCTGAGAAGCTGAATTCAAGCATAGCTGTTTCTTGGTAGAAAAGAAAAGAAACCAATCCACAACTGACCTTTTGTACTAGGAGCATTATTATGGTGGAGAGTAAAATCCAGTCTACAATTTTTTAATATGGCTTTCCCTTCAGGAACCAGACCTAATAAAATGAGACAAGTCAATATCTGCAGAGGGGGTTCCCATCCTCCTTACTCTCTGCAGTTTTAAAGAACAACAGCTACACAGTCTTTTTCAGCCTTGCTGCTGCTGCATAGCTAGGTTTGGGAAGCAGAGGGATAAAAACGTGTCAGAGTAAAGGAAGGAGCTACCTAAATGAACCAAAAGTGTAAACTTCCTATAATGGAGAATATTTATGATGGAATTGTCTCCAGTCTGGAGAAAACAATTATTTATTATCCTAAATAATTTCTGTTCTTTGAAAAGAAACATCCTGGAGACAAGAAGGGGACCCTGGACACACACTAGTTCTGTACCGGCCACAGCACATTACCTTTCCCAAACATGGGCACAAGCGCTTCCAGCTCATGCTTTGGGACAACAGTTTTTATCTGCCTATTTTCCACCTCCAAGAGTGAAAGTAGGGGATGGAGCAGAGCTGGGGACATCTCTGCCACATCACATCTACAGTGTGGAAGCACAAGGGCTAAGGAGTCACCTTCTGTGGATGGTGTGCACATCACTAGATTTGGCTAGGGTTGGTGGGTGAACAAAGAATTGGAATTGAAAAGACAAAGCAAAATATGGCAGAATACATGAAAAAGTATTTTAAAATGTATTTGCAGATATGTTCTTACTCTCAAAATATACTTTAAGAATGAACTAGGTAAACATTTTTATTTTTTTGAAGCTTTTGTCGTCTCCTCCCCAATATTCTTCACTGAAACTCTCTTTTGGATGGATAAACAATAAGCTGGAAATATTTCACCTGATGGTACTTATGCATCCTTAGTTCCTGGTACAAAATCTGACTGATGAATCATTTCCAAACCATATTGGGTAAGTGGTAAGTGAGGGTGGCAGAGCACTGGCACAGGCTGCCCAGAGAGGCTGTGGAGTCTCCTTCTCTGGAGATACTCAAAATCCGCCTGAACGAAATCCTGTGCAACTTGCCGTAGGTGAACCTGCTTTGGCAGAGGGGTTGAGCTAGATGATCTCCAGAGGTCCCTTCAAATCCCGACTATTCTGTGATTCCGTGAAGTGACAATTCTAACTGCCTTTATTGATCCTACTGCTCTTCTATTCCAGACTACAGGAACAAAAAGGATTTAAATCATGTTTGCTGACATATTAATATCCTTTAAGCAGCTGTTACAAAGAAAATCATATTGGAAAAGATGTAATGTTATCATAATCAATTAGGGAACAGATATACACTTGTGGAGGTTCAGGACCTGATGCTTCCCAATTTAACATAACTCTCATAATTTCACAGAGAAGGGAACATCATAGTAAGAAGTATCAACATGGTGAAACAAATTTATTTTATAATGACAAAACCCTTTTATGTCAACTAAGCTGACAGTCATGACAGTCAGAGATGTAGGACCAAACACCACTTTCATCTGAAAATTTGGGCAAGCTGTCAATATTTTCAGCCTTTATGCCTCCACTTTTGATTTTAAATAATAACAGCTTTCAAATGTGACTGGACTAGTCAAATACTAATTTCTCTTCATGCACTTGGAAACCAGACCAACAACTAAAGATGTTTTCCAAAGATCAACTAAGTCAGTAGAGATACCTATTGGTCATCTGGAACAAAAAATAATCCCATGTACGAGTCAGACCTCGTGAAGAACAAACACAATTTGAACTGTACTTGTGAATTGCATTCCCTTTCCCTAAATTAGGTTATATCAGCAAGAAATTATTGAAAAAAGATGATAATGCACTTTCAGATTATTTACAACATGTCTTTCAACTAGCTTTGCTTATAAGGATTAATTCCTAACTTACTTTGAGGATGAAAATCTTGGTAAAAGAAATTATTAATTGCTACAGCTAAAATTTTATTGTCTCTTATTCATGTGATATAGCATGCCTAATTTTAATTCTTAATATAAAAAAGATGTTATTTATACTGTGATAGATACATGCAAACTGTAATTGAGGTTATATTCTAAAATACGCTTAATATAGGGCATATGTCCTTGCTTTAATTTGAGGGCAAGGCTTGCACTGACTTCAGCAGTGCAGGTTTAAGTCTTAGAAGGAAATGGCCTTCCAATGTGACATTTCAAATTATTTTAAGTTTCAGGCTTTTTGAATTATCTGTGTAGCTTTTGTTTGATGTCTTTTTACGTATTTTTAAAGGCGAGTCTTTGAAATGTGTACATAGTTGAAATCTTTGTATCTGTCAGCTTTTTTTCTGGCATCTGTTATCTTTTAGATCAGTTTATTTTTATTTTTTTTTAAACAAGAGAGTCTCCCATTCTCAGCAGACCAAAATAAAAGGGAGTAAAACAACCCCCACAGACCACCTTATGCAGGAACTACCACCAAGTTTTGCATTTCATCCCACCTTCTTTGTTTCCTTATTTGTGTATATAGGAACATGCAAGTGTTTTGGTTTTTAAACAGTCAACCATTATGTGGGCCAATCTGTGGTATCTTATGGATCACTAGTTGTAAGGGACCGTCAGTTGTACTGT